>NC_056594.1:24998635-25069721 GCF_018340385.1 Cyprinus carpio | reverse complement strand
GAATATGTGTGTGTAATAATAACAGTTGAAAACATTAAAATGTTTTCAAGGTTATATGCAACTACTTGCATTTATTATACAAATGCTATTCATTTCTGCTTGCATTTGTAAAAACCTGCCACACTGGAGTGCCTGATTCTGTCCAGATAAACAGTGGAAAAACCTTGGTTGAAGTGTCTTGTTACCATGCAAAGTGAACTTTTTTTTTCCCCACAATGCGAGGCAGGCCATATATTGCATGCAGTACTCGATAATAAGCCCTTGCATAACCTTCCAAAGATAACCAGAAATAGTTATAACAAGAGCTGTGATTCATTTTTAGTGACACAATACATTTTGTTTGCACTCTGAACCTGAGTCTTACACATTGTACAATGAAAAAAAAAAAATCTTGGTACTACATTATTCAATGGAAAATCTCCTCTCTCATAGGAATGCTTAAACTTTTGAATTGTGCACTCTTATTTCATTTAAAATGTTTCAAGCCTTTTAGAAGTACAGTACAAGAATTACATCAGAAAAGAGCTTAAAAACCAGAAAACTAAATTTCCTGTATATTTCAAACAAACAACAAACACATTCATAATTAACTGCTCTTAAGTGTCATAGACCCATTTTATTAAGTGTCTTTAACTACTATAGCAGCGACAGTGTTTTGCAATACAATATGAATGCAATACGTCCCAAACAATAATTTCTTCGACATAAGCAAATAGTAGATAAAAACACCTTATATAAAGTGATACCAAAGACACATCAAAAAGCAAAAATGCATTTATCTGTTTTATTTTTCTGCTAAGTAGACTCTTCATGTCCATGTTGGTGATCGAGACTAAGTGGAAGAAAACAGTCAGGAAAAAGTAATAATCATTTTCAGCTGAAACCCTTCCTGCAGAAGATCCCATTGTTGTTGTTTTCTCACTCAGACACACACAACCGAGTCCTGCAATCTCAATCATTCTAAATGTACTCATAAATTGACAAGTTTCCTCCTCACAGGATGTGTTTCTTGTTGTACACAGTGTTTACTATATATGCAATTAACCCAATTATTGTGCCTTGATATTTTAACGACAGTACATCCTGGTGACTGTCAACTCGCTGACACACACACAAACAGTGACAGTCGGCATTGATGCTGAGAGCCCACGCTAGCATTAGAGGTAATGAAACTGGCAGAGGGCTTAAAAACAACTATCTTTACTTCAGCTGTGAGGTACTACAGATGCACAGTAATTAACTTCACGGTGAGGACAGCGGAAATGGAGGGCTATGAAGCATCCAACAACACAACTACCCACCCGGCCTCATAAACACACATTTTCATCTGCTGACAGTGTTATCTGGAAGACAAAAACATGTGCCAAACAAGCCGCTGGGTCTTGATAGTTTTTTGTTGTCCTTTTTTTATGCGTGTAGCACATCGAGTAAAACTGGTCACACACAGCAAAATTAATTTCCATACATACTACTACATTCAGTACAACTAGAATAGTCTGAATTTCCAATAGGACGCCACTTGAATTTGGACTGCCACCTTGACAAAAAAACAAAAAAAAAAAAAAAAAAAAAAATGACAAATGACCATAAAATAATTCCATACGGGTGCATCATTCTAGGTTTGACATCATCAAACCTGAAATTATGCATCTTGTGGTAACACATTTAAATAATACATACAAATGAGACATGAGAGCTACTTCAGACAGAAAAAAAATGTTCACTGCAAAACGACTTTCAGTGTGTGTGTCACACGAAGCTATACTAAAAAAAAAAAAAGTACCTTCAAGATCACAATAAAGTGTTACTCCACCCCAAAATAAAAATTTTGTCATTAATCAGTTACCCCCATAAAGGGTTACTCCACCCCAAAATAAAAATTTTGTCATTAATCACTTACCCCCATGTCGTTCCAGACCTATAAAAGCTTTGTTCGTCTTCGGAACACAATTTAAGATATTTTGGATGTAAACCGGGAGGCTTGTGACTGTCCCATTGACTGCCAAGTAAATTACACTGTCAAGATCCAGAAAAGTATGAAAAGCATCGTCAGAATAGTTGCATAAGTTACAGTTACTGTAAGTGTATCTGGTTCTTAAAATTTAATTAAAAAAAAAAAAATTCTGAACCCTGTTCAGGGTAAAATTGTGAGGGTTACACAATATTATTTTTCATTGCTGCAACATTCCAGTAATTGAGATCCAAAAATCAAACAACCAAAAACATACTCTGACAGATTTTTGACTTTGTAACTTAATTAAAGACACTCTTCAGTTTTCATAAAGAACTTATGATTTATGAGAAAAAAAGAAGAACTTATGATTTATGGCTCTGTTGCTCTGCTGTCACCTTTATTGTATAGAAAAAAGCAGTGTGCACATTCTGCTAAACGTATGCTGTGTTCCATGGAAAATAAAGGTAATACAAATAAGTAAATATTCAGAATTTTAATTTAAGTCTGAGCTATTTCTTTAAGCAATAAAAAAATCTGACACATACTGTATATGAAAAATGAATTCAACTGGACTGAATATTGAATTGTATTTATGGTAGATTTGAGGAATAATACTGGCCTTGTAGATTATGCAGGCTGAAAATTGCAGTTGCATTGCAGCCTGCAGACAATCTTTCCGCTTAGTAACCATCCTCTCGAAAAGGTCACTCATGAATGACCCTCACAATATGAGACGTTATTGTGTCACTCCACACCTGTGACCAACATCTTGTGTGGGAGAGAGCACTGGAACATATTTCTCTGAGACAAGTGGTGGCATTAATTTATTTCATCTCTGCTCGTGTATCTTCCCTGCATATGCCAATTATGCAGACATAGCATCCTCATGCACAGTCTCTCCCTGTGTTGCTGTTTTTGCCTCCTTCATTGATGTTGTTTCTCCTGCCTGGATGATTGGCAGTACTCTCAGCGGTCTAGGCTGAATTTATTGCAATGGTCAAAGAAGAAATCAGCTTTGCTCAAAGAGTAGTGTCCTCTTTGTTAGTGTATACGCTGCAGCATGCTGGCCCACTGGGGGACAAAATTTCGAAGGTCTCTGAAAGTGTATATTTTTTGAATTTAGCACAAAGCAGCTCCCAGTGCTGAAGCACTGACATTTTTATGTAATCCAGATAGGATTAGGATATATGTTCTGACTGGCCATAATTATTCACACAGTGCTGATTCTGAGGTAAACATCCCTGGCAGCTGAATTCATGAGCTTAATAGATAAAGGCAGCCCAGAGCATCTAATGGTCGTGTGAAGTGTGTGAGAAAAAAAAAAAAAAAAAAAAAAAAAAAAAAAAAACTTTTTGCACATGTGGATCAGGCATTTGCAGGATAATTGCAGATTGCAGACTTAATATGATGATTAGTTTTACAAGGAAAAAAAGGGGGGAGTGAAAGTAAAAGTCAGATGATATAATATTATTTACAAACACCATTTAATCTCATTGCATCTCTAACCATGCACACTTCAGCAAAATTAAACAACTCTGACTGTGTAATAAGTCATACTTTTTTTCAGAGTAACAATAAATGACGTGCACTATACTATAGATCATCTTGCTTCGTTGTAACACTTCTTAATGTGGCAAACTTTTAATGAGTACCCCCTTCTCAAGCACCCCCCCCCCATTTTGGCATGGGGATATACAGTAAATGACATAGCCAAAATAAAAAGGTTTCTGCTCATGAGTCTTTCTGACTATATACATAATCACCAAATGTTCAAAAAGCTGACACTTGAAAGTTTACTGTTAAACAAATCTCAGGGTGGGCTGCTAGGAAATACATGTTACTTGAAAAAGTGACTTGGATATTATGATGTAATTATAATAGATTATGCGGTTAATTTCTCACATATTTCTATCAAACTCCAAATAGTCCTTGTCTTGCTAATTTAGTTCACTGTCAATATAAATATCACATTTTATGACACTTTTGTTGTTACAAACGAAATCTACGTATGTACTGTGTAGCATTCAGTTCTTTTGCATGACCCTAAACCTGAGTCTTACACATTGGACTTGACTCAACTCGAGCACTCGAGTCATATTTTTATAGACTTTAGACTTGACATAAAACTTGACCTGAAATGACTCCAGACTTGACTCAACTCGAGGAAAAGGACTCTGGTAGGAATACTTTTAAAAGCAACCTCAAGTCTTTTTATCCTTAAATACTAAATACAAATAGATAACCAAAAACCGCAACCCAACATCCAACCTGACACCCCACCAGAAACAGAACAACAAAATCACCACCAAGTCAAAACAGCGTGACCAAACAGTCAAAAGCAATCACATAACCACTATGGTCGCTTATAAAATATCTCAGCACTATATCCTCTCTAGTATTTTTATCTAAGGCCAAGCGAACTTTATTCAAGCCCTTTCATCTCTGAGCAGCAAAATTATAGATTACTTTCACTAAAAAACACAGCAGGAAAAATACAATGCAACAAATATCTAATTATTTTTCTCTCTCTATCTATCTATCTCTAGCTATCTATTCATAACCTATGAAACTGACTCTGTTCAAACCAGATCTGACAAGACGCTCCTGATCTACATTTAGCATTATTAATCTGCTAAGAACATTTAAAAAAAAAAAAAAAATCATGTTTATAATTGATAATGTTCTGTATTTGGCTAGGATAGAAGTTAAACTTTGGAAACTACTAGTTATCTTTTTTTTTGCTCAAGACTGAGGAGTTTTGATTGTGTAGCTATTTTTAGGAGGCTAGATAGTAACTTCAAGTAAAAACATTAAAATAGTATAGATTTCAGGAGGGAGAAAAATACAGAAAAGAAGAGAAAAAAAACATAGTTTTTTCATCACGTGGCACACTCCTGTAACTAAATCTAAAGAGTACAATGCAGTTAAAAAAATACAAAAAAAAAAAAAGACAACATATATATATATATATATATATATATATATATATATATATATATATGTATATATATATTGTATTTTTTTTTTTTTCCTACTTGGAAAATATAGCAGGCTCTTGGAACTTAGGGTAGTGAATACCCCTGACTTATATAATAAAGGCATACTTTGTATTTGTATGGTTTTTACGTATTGCTATCTGTGTCACATATTTTACGCTTGTAGCAATGCATGGCTAGATGGGACTCTTGGCTTAAATTTGATTACAGAAAAACTGTTTTTGAATAGGGTAATGGATTAATTAAAACATAAGTAACTGGCTGGATGTAAATTACATTAACCTGACATCTTAACACCTCTTTTCTTTTTTTACAAAGCTTAGTCGATAGATCCTTATATTTGAATCTAAAAACAGGTTAAGTAAATAGGAAAGTTTCAATACTGAGATTTGAATGGGATTTTTTTTTTTTTATTTTTTTTAGTGAGTCATTAAATGACTTGAGACTAGACTTGGACCTCGGACCAAAGGAGCTCAAAGACGAACTCAAGATCCAGCGATAAAGAATGCAGACATGACTCGGACCCTAGGTTAAAGACCTTGTGAACATCTTTCATTGTAAGTGATGCGGAGTAAATTCTGAGGAGCTAACAAAAGATACAGGCTAGCAAAACAAAGGGCTGTGTTGCCTGTAGCAGCTCTTACAGGTCAAGGATACCTAACGATCTCGCTTTTATGTATGTGTCCCTTTTTAGGACGAAGGTTTTGAAAATTTGAGATATATTTGTAAAATTAAATCTCAAAAAAAATGGCAAAATAGTTAAATAGCAGTATTAAATTATTATACATTAAATAATTAGCTTGGTTAGTGGAGACAAATGGTTAAGTAGTTCTATTTAAATAATTTACCATACTAGGATCTGTTGTGTTGGGGTATGGGCCTCTTTTGTTATTTATTTATTTTTTTTAAATGAAATGAGGGGGCCTTTTCGTGACTTCCTGCACATTGCTTATACTTCATAGTTCATTTTAGAATCAATCCATTCATGAAAATTTACCTTTGTAGCCAAATAAATGTATCATTGCTCTCGGCTGTCTTTGACGACGACATCTTTACCTGTGTCTGGCCACCGTAGCTTCTCTAAAGGGAGGACTGTGAGCGGGGGACGGAGCGGGGGACTGAGCGTGGTTGCAATTCGCAACACCTCACACAAGACAAGAATTTTGACGCTAGACTTTCACACAAGGCTCTTAAGGTCGTAGTTTGCACCAGCAGACAATTTTTTTTTGTCTTCTTCATGAAAGAAAGTGAACATTTATTTAAAGTGATTTTTTTTTTTTTGGAAAGATGGTTAAACAAAATTAATAATTGAGGACTTTTTTTAAATGTTATAACGTGTTTAAAAAATGTTAGGGTTTTATTTTGAGGAGGGCGAGGGGGGGGGAATGGTGGCTCGTCTTTGTTCCCCATTGATTTTAATTGTGCATCCCTGGTCACTGGTTCTTGCCTGCCAGTGGGGAGGCCCTACGAACCATAAAATAGAAATAACTATTAGACATTTACTTGGTGAGCTGTTTAGTTAGCTATTTACATTGATTAGTTGAGCTAACCTAGTTAGTTATTAACGAATAAAAAACTAGGTTGTTAAAGTGGATGAAGACCCTAGGTCAAAAATGAACTAAGGAGGCATACAAAAATAAAAAATGAGGACCCCCACGGGTAGCCACGGGGGTGGGGGTCCTAAGCAGCAGCTTCGTTCGCTTAGCATTGGGCGGCTCTGTATTGGTACTATTATTACCAGTATTCATCTTGCACTTTTTAACGATATATAAGCTGGAATAATTACCAACGAAACATTTGTTTGACAGATAATTAGCTTTATCTCCATCATTTGCGCGGGCAGTTGCTCTCTTTCCGTACTATTCTTGCTTTGTTTCCGATTCTGGCTGCCAGATGGATATAAGTGATTCTTCATGTTAAATTAGGCATATGCACGGAGTAAGCTCTGTGCAAGTTTACAAACAGCGGTTATGAGCACACGAGGGAAAAAAAAGCTAGCCCATCCAGTGGTAGTCAAACGGAGGGGGCCCCCCTCTGGAAGATGCAGATTATTATTCCATTTCTATTAATAACGACATTTCCGATTGTTTAAAATGGCTCAGCTGACGGGGGCCATCAAAATGTGGGGCCAGGCAATTGCCTGCCTTATTGGCGTATATCTCTGCTGATCGTGACTTTGAGCGCACCTTAATTTTAACAGGGAAACCACACTTGAAACATATTGTGCTGAGGCAGTCTCCAGGATTCTTATCTCCAGGTTTGAAGTTTGAAGTGTTATATTGTGCTTTTTATGTAGCCCTATTGGTGTTTGTTTAACATTCTTCACTCATTCACTTCACTATTCATTAACTGAACAACATTATTGAATGTTGATTGCTGATGTAGATTTTAATTAATTGATGTAAGAAATTCCTTTTTTGAGTTAATTGTTGACATGTCGTCTCCCTTTTATGTTGCCATCTTAAAGCCACGGAAGTGACAATGACCATTATATTAATTTTGTTTGTTGTTATATCTCTAACTACATGTAGGATGTTTGGTTAGAATGTGCACATCAAAGTCCAACAATTATGATATATAAGGCTTTATTCTGATTCAATTAAAAGTTTCTGTAGTCATTACACTACTAGTACCATCTACAATTGTAAAATTATTTGCTGAAATTGAAAACACAAAAAAAAAACCCCTCTCATATATATCTCTATACCCCTATACAATAAAAAGTGTTATATCATCACCATACGCAGCAGTCACAAGTCTATTAGTTATGAAACTTTGGAACACAACACCATAGAAAGAACATATCTTTTATTTCATTAAACAAAATAAAATATAATACACATATTTTAAATTCGTTGTGTTACTCATTTAAACTCGCATTATTATCGTCATTATAAGAAACATGGCAGTCATACCTTTAAATTCAAAGCCAGATTGCAGGTAAAAAACCTAAAAAAAAACAAAGGGGGGAACAAAAATTACATTTCTAGACTAGACACAATATTACACAACATATAGATATTATCTAATAAAATGTGAAACCCATTTGCTGGAAGTTAATGCCGTAAATGAGTCCTACCAGTGCTGATGAATTCCCTACTCTGGCTTCTCATAAAAAAAAAAAAAAATTTTCTCAAGGCAAAATTTACATATAGTTCACAATAAACATATTCGTATAGCATAAAATCATGTTGAAGATTATCAAACAGGCTGTGATTTCATTAAATGATGAGCTATTTTCTAACAAAAACTGTTTATTAGAGTATAGTGAAGCCCTCTTCTCCATTGATGCTTTTCGGGCTTTGAGGTTGTAGGGTTGCCTTCAAGTGGCTTTGCTAATAACCATAGGGGTACTGAGGAAACAGGAAATAAAAACCACAGAAAACTGCCACCAAAACACCTAAATCTTATGTCTTTTTTATACAGTATGAAGCTATAAACATGCAAACAGCAACTGATTATATGAAATTAATTATGAGTGTTATTAATAGTAGTGATTTTAAAATTTGTCATTATAATCAATGCAATGTAAATGGAGTCATTCATGAAAGCAGTTAAGATTATCTAATATCTGTATTGTGATTAAAATCAGAATTTGTAAAGTCATTTGTGAATTTACACAAGTGAAAAAAAACCAAACAATTAAAAACACCAATAACCCCTTTGTCTTCTTTAAAGCATTTGCTATGTGAAATTACATGAAATGATTAGTAATAGCTGTCCATTTACTTCAGAATTACCTGGGCGTGTTTGCATAAAGCCACGTAATCCTCCAACATTTCTCCCTCAAAGGTATTTATAAAAGGCCTGGGACACATCAATCACTATAGAGGAGCCGATTCTCAGCAATATTTACTATTGCCTTCATCACATCTTTCCATGGACTTTACTACGGGCTGCCAGAGGTGATAAATGTTGTGTTTGTCTCTCCAGCACAGTGACTCTTCCACTAAGAACACTCAGGACGGTTTGACAGTTCTCCCTGACCACTTCCTGAATTTCAGCTGTGCCTGTTAGATGCTCTTGAAACCTCTTTAATCTTCCACTCAATCCCCCTTCAAGTGCTCCTATTGGCCCTTTGCTCAATTCAGACTGTGTCTTAGAGATTATTTCCCTCGTAATGATGACCCACGCGCGGTAATCCATTTCAACATTTGAGACTCACAGTCTGTAGTTTCTCCCTTGTATCAGCAGTTCTCAAAGGCATTTGAAGCTTCTTCAAGTTCCCCCCGCTGTCCCTCAGTAATCATTATGGACTCTAGAGACACAGAAATCTCTTGAATACACATCATCAGCCAAAGGGAAAAAAATGCATAACTTCACAAATTGTTAAATCAGATGTGATGGTAAGAGTAAATGTCGATACTCACCAGCAATCCCATCCAATAATTGGTATTGGCATTGCAGCATATCCCCCCCTGCAATTGTCAGTCCTTCACCTGCGTTTCCTCCTGTCTTGTTGTACACTTAGGGCATAGTTTGCTGATTCTAGGTTTTAATAGCCGGGTGTCAAGCTGTCTTCGGATAGCTCTAATGAAACTTCAGCGGGACTTCTTCTCTTCGTGCAATTTATCCATGGTCATGCTTTTTTCTTTCTTCTGCTGCTCAACGTTTTGCTTCTCTCTAATAAGTTGCTCCATGCTTTCATCCAGAAATTTTTTTAGTTTTTCTTGAATCATTTTCTCAAGTATTTTTCATGCACTGTCTCAGCATCCTCGATAATCCCCGATTTGTTTGTAATTGGAGCATGTGTCCGTGGTGGGATTGACTTGTGCATTCATAAGGGACTTGCAGATGTTACAGATGAGCGGACAATTCCTTCATTAGAGACTTAGAAACTGACTTCATAGACTGCAAATCCATAACACTGCAAGTATACGAAAAAGTTTAAAATGCTTTAATGGTAATAAGTGAATACTTTTCATCACTGTGCATTTAATGTAATATGTGCAGATTAGATAAAATAACCTACTGGTGTTTGTAGAAAATGGTTCATCTTTCCTGTTACACACAAACACAAAGGACAGTATAATCAGATGTTTTGACAACTAAGATCACAAATAATGAATAGAAACAATCATTAAAAGTCCTTAAACAGTAAATAAAATAATCCAATTTTTTTACAATCTTGACGGCACTAGATATCAGAACCTTGATGTTCATTGCCTTAAAAAAAAACTGATGTTAAGATAAGGTTATAAGATAAAAAACTGTTTTTCCCTCATGCAGTCAATCCTGAAAAATATTGTTACATAAAATTTCAGTGCATAAAACTGTTCTAATTTTTTGTTGACACTAACCAGTTTTGTCTTGTGAATGCTAATATGCATCGCACTGAACTTTTTTAGATTTAGCTTTTTAGGTTTACAAGCGTAAAAGTCAAGTAGTTTAGTACACGAAAGAAAAAGATATGACACACTTTTGTGGTACACATTTATCTTGTACCGATGTGTTACCAAACTTGTTAAAAAGCATAACATTTTCACTGAGAATGAACTGAAGATAACTGTAAGTTGCAATTTGTTTAAACAAATATGAACTTCACATTCAAAGTGATTGTAAAAGATGGTAACAATAACCCTCAAAATTTATTAACCCCTACATGCACATTCTTTAAGTGAGAAATTAAATTGTCTACATGAACCATTGGTTTTTGGATCCTGATGATTGCAGCTTATACAGCTATATTAATTTCTTTACCTTTTCAGTAACAAGTCCACTCTCACAGTGGGGGTACATTGACCTTTATATTTTATAGTATATATTTATATTATACAGTTTATGTGTAACTATATATTGTTAATTTTATATTCATGTAGTATTCTTTAAAATAAATGGGTAACACTTTAGAATAAGGTTCCGGATTAATTAGGTTAGTTGATGTATTAATTAACATGAACAAACAATGAACAATCCATTTATTACAGTATTTATTAATCTCTGTTAATGTTAGTTAATGAAAAATCAGTATTCATTGTTAGTTCATGCTAATTCAGTGCATTAACTACTACTGTTAACAAGCACCCAATTTTGATTTGAATAATGCATTACTAACTGTTGAAATTAACATTAACTAAGATTAATAAATGCTGTATAGTAGAGGATTTTTCTTGCTGTAGTTTATGTTAACTAAAGTAGTTAACTACCATTAACTAATGGAACGTTATTCCTAAAGTGTTACCAATAAAATGTTATAAAGTACACACTTTATTTAGAGATGTTAGAAACAGAGTCCTATAATTTAGCCTGCTTCAATTTGGGGTGTAGTCAATCTACTGAAGACGTATTTGGGGGTACGTATAGGTTAACATTTTTTTCCCAGTGTAGTATACTTTTCCCCCCCCAGCATATTAAGAGGGAAAAAGATGATTTCAGAATAGTAGCCTGCATTTATAAACTATTACCATATTAATAGGTGATTTCCAAAGTGTATATAGAGGATTAACGCTATCAGCATGTTTTATCAAAAAGATCCTAATGCAGCTGCCTTCAACCTATCCAAAAGTCAGAGGCGATCGTTGATCTAGTCACAAGATCTGTTAAGGTGCATTAAGGAGTATCAGCAACTTTCTTTCTTGTTGTGATGGTCTCCTGTTCTGTAATGGGGTTCATAGTGCTGGAGCTCTAATGCTATTGGTAGATGTCTTGCTATATTTTAGAAAATGTGATTACACATGATAACAGGGACTCTTGAACTTGGTGTTAGAAGGTAAGGCAGAGTAAGATGTTCTAATTTTATATCTCTGAGTTATCTGGTTATCAGTCCTGTTCTGAGACACTGTATGTTGGAATCTCAAAGTATTTTAACATATTTATTGTTTGTTTGACTATTTTGTTAATTTGAATTTGTGGATACATTTAAATCGTTTTCGAAATTGTAGCATAAAAATTTTTACCTTTTTAATACTTTAATTAATAAATTTAATACTGTAATACTTCATGACCCTGTAATTCATAAGGATATTCAGTAATTCCTTAATTTTTCACAGATGTGACAGATTTTTACAAAAGATTGGTAAAAGATTTTTTCAAAAATGTTATTGGTACAGTTTAACTGACTATATTGTCATCAATATGCATTTCAATATATAATATATATATTATATTATGCAGACGCTTTTATCCAAAGCGGACTACAGTGCATTCACCGGCTATCAATTTTTACCTATCGTGTGTTCCCGGGGAATCAAACCCCCCCAACTTTGTGCTTTGGTTACGCAACTGCTCCTACCACTGGAGCTACAGGAAGCACTAATATGCACAGATGAGATAAATAATTTACCTATTGTTTAGGGAAATGGTTAAAATTTGCTGTTTTCACACGAAAGAAACACAAAGGGTAGTATGATAGATGTTTTACAATTTACTCACAAATCATGCATACATGAACATACATTTAAAAGGGATTCAAGAAACGAATTTTGTTTAAACATTTTTTTACAATTACAAAAAATCTTGATGATATCAGATGTTAAGATAAATGATAAAGATAAAAAGATAAGATTGAGATGAAATTATTTTTTCATAGCATCCTGAAAATTATTTCTCTACATACATCAGTGCATAAAAGTGTGTTAATTTTTGTTGACACCAACCAGTTTTGCATTGCATTGAGATTTTTAGACACAGATTTCAACAACAGGTGAAGGCTTAACTGCGAAAAGTCAGTAGATTCAGTATACAGAAAAACATATGCACTTTTGTATGTACACACATTTATTTTGTAGCAATGTGTTACAAAAGTTGGGAAAAGTATAACTTTTCACTGAGAATGAACTGAAGACAACGTGGATCGTGCAATTTGTTTAAAACTGAATATGAAATTCAAAATTCAAAGTAATTGTAAAAGATTGTAGCAGTAACCCCAAAATGTATAAGTCCCTACATGCACCAGTTCTTTAGCTGAGAGAATTTAATCGTCTATCATGAGCCATCTGGTGCTTGGGATCCCGATGATTTGTAGCTTATGTCTATATTCATTTCATAACCTTAGATTTTCACACAGCTATAGGTCAGTGGATAAAAATAATTTGCTCCTGTAGATCTGATTGTAGTGACAACCAGTTTGCATTTAGGTAATGAGCCCACTCTCACAGTGGGGGGGTAAAGTGCCCTGTTTGGGGCTTATCGATGTGCCCCTCCAATCCGAACTCCTTGAACTTTGCTATGGGGTAAGACTGGATAAAATGTCTTAACCCACCCCTATGTCCCCATCTAATTTTGTATCTCTCTCTGGAAAATAGTTATCTATGATGCTATATGTTGGATATTAAATAATTCGTTTTTTTGTTTGTCTATCTGTTAATGAGGATTTTTTTTTTTTGATTTGCGGATTAAAAATTATACGTTCTTATTTTTATGTTCTAAAGTTCTTATTTTGAACAGGAAAATGTAAAATTAAACTTTTGGGATAGGATGGCCTTGCCAGAATTGGGCACAAAAGACCCAAAGTGGCATGTTGTTATTAGTATTATTATTTTTCTTTAATACATATTGTAATTCATGATGTTATTATTCAGTAATTCCATGAATTAGATGTACGTTTCAGATATATTTCCTTTTCAAAAAAACAGGTAGGCTTATATGCGTGACATCCTTAAAATTTGAATCCATAGTGTTTGTATTCTGACATATCTTCACAGTAAAAATAAAGACAATTATGAAGAGGCCAGGATTTTTGTTACTAAACGGCAAATTAGCGTTAGAGCGCAATTCCATTTAAAAACTTAACTGTGTCCACCATCCGTTTCAGCTGTTAATTCCTCACTGCATGTCTTTAGTAAATATCCTGACGGTACTATTTTAATGCCAAACACTGTTTTGCGGCTGGTGAAGCTGTTCGTAAATCTGGCTCTTAATATATAAACCCATAGGAAATATGTATTGGCTGCAGTGGTTGGGCTTTTCCTAAGAGCTTCAGGAGACGACCTTAGATGAGATTCTCATATATCCCTCATTTTAGTAATATCACTTGCATTCAGATGTTTTCTCCTAAATTCCTTAGAGTGTAATGGAAGTAGACACAACACGAGCTGAGACATGAGAAAATATTAAAAAAAAAGTCAAAACAGAGAATTTGTTGGAAGAAACAATGTAGATTATCCCTCTGACAAATTAATTATTGTCTCTTGCTGCAATCTCTATCAAGACTCCATTATAGGAATATTTTTATTGCTCAGGAATAATGGTTGGGCTCTATTTAACCACAGAGAAACTTAGTTGTGATTGTCATGTCTTTCTCATTTTAGTCTCAACCAGTGTCCTCAGTTTTTTTCTCCTAAACAGTCGCTTATACTGAGACATCGAGAAAGTTCTGAAACGAAAGAAATCCAAAAGGACAATGGAAGAGAAAACGGTGAGCTCTCTTTATTGTCTTGCTGAAAATCTCATGCAAGGCTCCATTTAATAAAAATGTTTTACTGCTGCTCATGGGGTGCTGTTGCTTTTTTTATGTGCACACTGGGCTTTTTCACCTTTAATGGTCAGGGGGACAAGTAGGACGTAGAGACCAGGCAAAACAATTGGAGTAGGTGAGAATTGAACAGGAAGGCAGGAAAGTACCTTTAGCTGGATTCGAATCCATGTTGTCTGAGGTGCAGGTGTGCCTTCAGGTCGATGGCACTGCCGCACACAGGCTATGACCTCTGACCGATGTGGGTACTCTATGTGGCTCAGAGAGTACTAAGTTTATCCTCAGTCATATTCTCACTGAGATATCAGCTTTATAGTAATATAGTCTTCAGTTTATTTTAGGAGAATCTTTAAGACTTATCGAGGTTAATTGCGTTTTAACACATGTTGAGGCGCCAGAGCCATACGCACCAAACCGATCACCTGACATCACACGAAAAACTCCATATATAAGGGCCACCTCATCCGAGAACTGTTTGTTTCTGTCTCCATCGCACGACCAGATGGACTTCGCATGAGTCTCTGGACAGCATTCCGTTCGAATTCAGTATCACACTGGTGTTCCTTGCGGATCACCTCTCAGTCCTTTCGATTGCAGTTTTTTCCGTAACAGGCGCTCGCGGTGTCAGTCAACAACACATTTCCGGGTTCCGAGGCATCCAACACACCCAGGCTCATCTCGGGAGGAGACTCTGAAGCTGTTTCCCGGGCTTCCACCCTGCTCCATCATTGGCGATCCGTTGGGCCGAAGATTTTTTTTTTTTTGGAGCCATCCTCGTTTTGGGCATAGGTGAGATCGCATAGCACGGTAATCACCTTTGCTCACACTGCACAAGCCAAAATGTCTCATCGGTGCTCCCTCATGCCCTCCCATTGCAAGTATTTTTTAGAATCCAGTAGCTGAGATCAGCGTGAACCCAAGGATCGTCTCAAAAAAATAACCCAAGCAACTTAAATCCAGAGTATCTGTCATTCAATTCATGCAGATAACAAACAGTTATTTTCAACTATATTCAAGTGTCAATAAAACTTCCGTCAGACAAAATTTGAAGCCCTCAGCCTTCCGGCAACTCCTAGGTAGTCACCTCCGCATCCATGTGATGTCACGAGAATTCTCCTCCAAAGCAATAGACAGCACTCCTCTAGTGGCAGCAGACTATTCCACTTGCACGCGCTCGTCTGATCTCTCCCAAATTCTTCTCTTTCTATCTCGACAGTTTCTCCTAAAACCTCTGCTCACAAACATCCTTTCAATATCCCAACAATCCTTCCTATAAACCTTCCCTTCAGCTGCATTACAGCAATATGGCTTCACAGCCCAAAGACAATGCGAGGGCTGATGGTTAAATTGAACATTCTTAATTGTTCCCCCTTGACTGGTATGTATAACCGACTTGTGTACGGATTGATGTATGTATTAACCTGTTTTCGCCATGAAACTATAGCCAACATCTGCTGGTATGGCTAATAAGTAAATAATCAACAAACCTAATAGCAATACGGCTCCATGTTTTCTAATAATTATCTATAACTACTTCTGATTCCAGATGCCCATTCACTGTCCCTTGGGGCTTTTACCTCATGCAAAAGTCCTTTTAAGTCAAGTCATGTCACTCAGCGGCCCATCTTTGAAAACACCTCTCGGGCATGCAATAAGAGCAGGAGAAAAGAAGCAAATCCTATCTCTTTGTATGTGGAAACATCAAATTCTCACAAAAACGGTTCACTAACGCTTACGATTAAATTTCATATTTGAAATCACCAAAGAAAATCTGACAACAACTGTGTCATAAATGTTGTTACTTTTGCTCAAATAGCGTTATTTAAAAGATTATTTATTTCAGGCTAGAACAGTCAGTGCGCATGCGCAGTCCTTAGCACACGTCTCAGACCTCTGACTGTTCCTATAGCAAGGCTGGACACTTCTAACAGCTAGCTGCTCAGTGACGCACTGACTTTACCGATTAGCGATTGGCTCTTTCTTTCAGAAGGCGGTGCTTCCTGCGATTGAGCGGCCATATTGAGCGTTGCATTTTTTTTCCCCATTCAAAGAACTAAAAGGGGTGACATGTCTTGAGTATTCTATAGTCTTTGCTCACGCAGACCATCCAGTCTCCGCAAAGCTCCAATTCTATTTCCAAATATTCTATCCATTCTCCCCCTCCCCCTCCCTCCTGTCATCTTGCAACACACACCCCACTCACACAACATCCTTTCAACCCAACATCCAGTCTTCCACCCTTCAGCAGCCGTTTTACAGCAATACGGCCTCTTGTGTTTTTCATAATTCTCAAATACTTTACTTAGAAGGTTTAGAATTTAAGAGGTTATTCTCAATAGCTTCTTATTCTCCCCCTCTCTCTATCCCTCCCTATCTCACTCTCTCTCTCCTTCCTCTCTCCCTTCCTCCTTCTTAACCTCATTCTATCCCCCTCTCCCCACCAAACCCTCTCATCCTCAAACCCCCCCCTCAAAATCATCCTTTCGTCCTAAACATCCATTTTTGCCACCCATGAGGCTTTTTTTTGTATTTGTTTATACTTGATTTTAAAATTGTTTGCCATGAAATTCGCGTTGAGGCTGACCGGCATTAAATTAAATATACTACTATTTTAATATCTGCCTTATGCGTCCCTCTCTATACCTCCCATCTCTTCTCATCCCACCTCCCTCTCTCCCCTCGCCTTCCTATTCTATCTACTTCTGCCCTCCCACCAATACCCTCTCATCCTCAAAACTCCCAAACCCCCAAAAACACCTTTTAGCCTAACATCCATTCTTCCACACCTTCCTTCAGCCGTTTTTACAGCATAGGGCTCCCAGTTTTTCTAATGATTCAAAAGCTAACAGCTATCTTCTGCTAGTCCAGGTGTCCTTCATTCCGTGCTCCAAGCGCGAACACACCTCACGTGGGTCAGCCAGGAACTCCTCCCAACCTCCGATTCCATTCCTCTGGTCTACCATTTCCCCTTTCCGCCCTCCATCATAATACCATTCCCATCCTGGCCAAAGGTACCTACTTAGCCATAGCAACACCACCTACTCAGACAGATTCAGCAGGCCCATCCACCTTCTTTCTCAGTAGCTATCTACGCGCACAAATTAATCTCGGCAGGGCAGAGTCATCTACCGCAGTCCAACCAAGGGTCATTTCAGAAGCACTCTTAACCTCTGAAATCACTGCTGGATATTCTAATTTTAAACATCCACTTTAATGTGCATCTTATGGAGCCCCTCCCGGACCTCACAGCCAGCTTCAAGCATGCTCAATTACAGCTTCCCATTAAAATCTCAAGCCTTCTCCATGCAAACTAGAGCTATCTGCTGGCAAGCTCCATCCCCTCCCGTCATATCCAATGCCGAAATGGCCCCTCAGTAAACATTTACCTTTCCTTAAAATCAGTGACCATAGAGGTCCGGGTCATAGGCACGCAACAACCTCAACGACATCTGGTCTGGCCCTTGTTCTAACTGGGCGGCCTTCCTTCAACACATGCGCGTTCTGTGACGGAAGTCCCATGCAAGAAACGCCTGCTCCGCATAACCCTGCGGACAACCAGCAGAATGACTTGCAAGCCCCCTCCGCAATCCTATCAAGAACCTGAATATAGTTGACAGGCTACTAGCAGAATAAAAAAAACATTCAACGTATCTTCTCCCATTGACACTCACATTCCAACCATTAATTGTGATCATCACAACCCCAGATACTCATTCACTATTATGCAGGCCACAGAGCTTGGCTCGCCAAAGCCGATACCACTAATGCCTCAGTCTTGCCTATCCAATCAAGAATCGTAGGCGGGTGTGCGATGGAGGCTTCTGGGAATATGCCATTACTTCAACAGTAAGACATCATTCGATTGCAGAAGCCGCCCTTAGGATGTCTCTTAGGCCTCTTCTTTTTACAAACCCGATTCCAAAAACGTTGGGACACTATACAAAATTGTGAATAAAAACAGAATGCAATGATGTGAAAGTTTCAAATTTCAATATTTTATTCAGACCTACAAACATAGATTATATTATATTAGATTCAACTATATTGCATTGCACATGTGGGGCACAAGGCCCACGAACTAACAGTAGACAGGGAAGAGATAACAGCCAAAAAAAACCTTAGGAAAGAGGAGGAGGAAACAAAACCACACAAGGACTCCTGTGGATCTTTGGGGCACCGTTTTTTGAGGACAGAAAAATCACCTCAGCACAAAAGCACTAATCAATAACACCATATAAGACAGACACCGACTTTGCAACTGGGGACGGAATTTGTGGGTCGAGGTGAACCAGCCAGGCAATACAGCATCCGGTCCTGCAGCCATTAACTAGCGCTGGTAACAGATCCTCGCTCCCGGGCCCATGAATAGGGGAGAAAACAAAGCGGCGAAGGCCGGGGATGGGGGTTGGGGGGCTGAATGACATATCTGTATATTTGTAACGAGTTAGTGTATGTGTAGGCATGGATGAGTTGCGATTCGCTCTAGAAAGTGACTCAAGGTCCGCACCGGATTATTACAGGGTCCCAGCAAGTTGCCATTGGAGACCGAGCCTTGGTCGAGGTCCTAGACGATAGTCAACAATCAATAAGGTGTCTGTGGCCCCGGTGTTCGGGGGCTGAGACGCACACAGCACCACAGAGAGCGTCTAGCTGCCTGCAGCACAGCCAGAGGAGATTAATTTGTTATCCCGCCAAGGCCATAGGGCTGCGTTAGAGAACAAGCCGAACAGAAGATATGATCCAGTTGTTTGGTCAGGAGAGCATTCCATTTTTAAACGGTCACTATGATTGTTCATGGTGTCCATTTTGGTCTCCAAATTCTCCCAATTTTCCTTTCCCAAAGCCGTGAGCTTCTTCGTGATGGTATCCATATTGGCGGTTATAGTCTCAGTCTCAATGCTGACCACCTCTGCCCACGTGCTTCAATTATGACTGGCAGGCCTGTGAGGCGCTTTGGAACAGCTGTTCCACGTCTTCTGAATTTTCAGATAACCCAGGGCAAAGCCTAATCCAATCAGCAGAATACCTGTTATCATGTTTCCGAATAGGTAGATGGTCTTCAATGTCCTCCACGGAAAGAGCCGCCAGACACAAGACCCCGCCAATTCGCCCACGCGTCCATCGTGTAGTCAGCTGCGAATGTTCCGGCAGGGCAGTAGGTTTCCCCCGAACCCAAGCTTCCTCGGTCGCGAAGATGGTGTCAAATTGCGTTGAGAGGACCAATTAATCAAATCCAGGTTCGAGGGTTTAGGAGAGCAGTGCAGAGGAGATTCTCTCAAAAGTAGACGCGACAAGAGAAACCAAGCAAAGCAGGGAAGGCCTGGGAGGATAGGCAGAAAATGCCGACCCGCCCTCCGCTGAGGCGGATATGACCTCTCAATGTTTAAACTGAGATAATGTATCATTTTAAGGGGAAAAACGTTGATGTTAAATTTCATGGCAATCAAACACAGCTCAAAAAAGTTGGGACCAAGGCCCTGTTTGCCCAACCGTGTGTGCATCCCCTCTTCTTTCTTATAACAGTCTGCAAAACGTATTGGGGAACTGAGAAGACAAGGTGCTCAAGTTTAGGAATATGATTGTTTGTCCCATGCTTGTCTGAATACAGGCTTCTAGTTGCTCAACTTGTCTTATGTATTCTTTGTTGCATCCTCCTTCTTTTGACCAAATGTTTTCTATGGTGTGAAAGATCTGGACTCCAGGCTGGGCCATTTTTCAGTACCCCAGATCCTTTCTTCTCTACGCCGCCATGATGTGTAACTGATGGCGTTATGTGGTCTGGCATTGGCATGTTGGAAACTGCAAGGTCGTCCCTGAAAGAGACAACATCTGGATGGGAGCATATGTTGTTTCTATGAACTTGGGATATACCTTTCAGCATTGATGGGCCTTTCCAGATTGTGTAAGGCTGCCCATGCCCACATGCACTCATGCCACCCCATACCATCAGAGATGCAGGATTCTGAACTCAGCGCTGCTAACACCTTGTGTTGTCCTTCTTCACTTTAGTCCCGGGATGACATGGTGTCCCAGTTTTCCAAAAAGAACGTCAAATTTTGATTCGTCGTCGACCACGAGAACTGTTTTCCCACTTTGCCACAGTTAATTTTAAATGAGCCTTGGCCCAGAGAAACGCCCTGCTTTTCTGTATCATGTTGAGATATGGCTCTTTTTGTGACCTATAAGAGTTTTAGCCGGCACCGGCGAATGGCACGGTGGATTGTGTTCACCCCGACAATGTTTTCTGGAAGTATTCCTGAGCACATGTTTTGATTTCAATTACCGTATCATTTCCTGTATTTGAATGGATGCGTGCTGTCTAAGGGCCTGAAGATCACGGGCATCCAGTAGGTTTTTTTCGGCCTTGACCCTTACAGCAACAGAGATTTGTTCCAGATTCCTCTGAATCTTTGGATGATATTATGCACTGTAGATGATGATACCTTCAAACTCTTTGCAATTTTCTCTGAGAAAACTGCTTTCTGATATTGCTCCACTATTTTTCGCTGCCAGCAATTGGGGGAATTGGTGATCCTCTGCCCATCTTGACTTCTGAGAAGACACTGCCACTCTGAGAGGCTCTTTTTATAAAACCCAAGGCATGTTGCCAATTGACCTGAATAAGTTTGCAAAATGGTCCTCTAAGCTGTTCCTTATATGTACATTTAACTTTTCCGGCCTCTTTTGCTACCTGGCCCAACTTTTTTGGAATGTCTAGCTCTCATGAAATCCAAATGAGCCAATATTTGGCATGACATTTTCAAAATATCTCACTTCAACATTTGCATATGTTATCTCTATTCTATGTGAATCAAAATATAAGTTTATGAGATTGTCAATTTCCATTATTTTTACTTCAACAATTGTACAGTGTCAACTTTTTGGAATCGGGTTTGTAACAAAGCTAGGATGGATTCTCACTAACAACCATACTCCTTTCCGTCCTTCCCCAAACCTCCCGAAGACGCAAAATCGTTGCCTTCATTCTGCACCCACCATAATTAGGATGTTTCACACTAATCTATGTTTTCACTGACTCTGCCTTCTATTATCAGAGTAGAAGCCACGAGCCTCACATTCATTCTAGCTAGAAAGATGATTAAGCATCATCTACCAAGAGCCGCATTTCCACTGTCGGGCCGGTGGCGAGCCAGGGCTTAACAACGGGCCGGGCGGGGATAATAACTAGCCTGAGCCAGGAGCACCTTGGCCAGCATCGCAACTGTCGTTTCACAGTAAGGCTAAAGCCGCTGCCCTTACACGCCTCTCAGGACACAACGTCACGCAACCTAATTCATTTCACACAACAAGAGAAACGTTATCCGAAAAACCTCAGCAATAAAGCCACTGGGAACATGCGCGATCACAACCTAACACGATGACAGCGCGGCCTCTCGTTTGCTGCTTGTTGCTTAAATATTCAAAATTCAAAAACATCAAGGTTTTCATATAGATCAGTGATACATTGTCATACATGAACAATTTATAGAACTCAAAATTATCACACAGAACAAACTGATTTCATTTTATTTATTTTTAAAGCGCGGCTATGAAAATAGCCTGCTGATTCAGTCGAGTCTGGTCTGTTATTTGTAGCCACATCTACGTAACATTTCGAAGAATGATCTAGCTCTATTTTTATAAAAAGCTTTGAACAAAAACTCATTATGATATTTTGATGGACAGCTACGCGGAGCTAAATTCTTCGAGAGGACTTATGACAGAAAAAATATGTTACTAAATAAATACACAATTGGACAGAGAATAAGAACTCTTCATACATTGAATGTGCCTTATTATATTACTATGGTGAAACACCATATAGTTTATGAGATTAGGTAAATGTATTCCATTTATTTTACTCACCAATCGGTTGCTCACAGTGTCCCACACGCTTTCTTGTGGAACTCCAGCTGGCTTTGCTGCCACCAAAGCTGAGGTATGATTCTTCACAACAACCATTAGGACGCCTGCGTACTTCACCTCCTCGAAGAATTAAAATCGTTGCACATCATCTCGCACCCATTAATTAGGATTTCACACTCATCTATGTTTTAATGAATACCTGCCTTCTACTTAAGAGTTCGAAGAACAGCAGCCTCAACACTTCATCTTAGCTAGACAGATGTATTAAGCCTCAGCTTAAAGAAGCCGCATTTCCACTGTCGGGCCGTGCGAGCCAGCTTAAAAACGGGCCAGGTCGGGGCTAATAGTCCTCGGGGGCCCTAAGTAGCACACGAGGCCAGAATCGCTATCTGCGTATTTCCACAGGTCAAGGCCTATAAGCTCCTCCTCGCCCTTTAACACTCCTCTCCAGGAACACACGTTCACGCAACCCCATCATTTTCACCCAAGCACAAGAGAACGTTATCAGAAAACTAAGACATAAATCATGGACCACCCCCACTCTGCCTTGCCTCCGCTGGATACTTACACACCACCTTAACAACACACGATGACACAGCCGAGCCCACCCTCTTTGTTTGCATGCTCTTGTTTTCAATAATTCAAATTCAAAAAACATCCCATATTGTTTGACCTATCTGACATACGTGATACATTTGATCATAATGAATCAATTTATCAGAAAACCCTCTGAACATTATATCACACAGTGAAATACAATGTAAATTTCTAATATTTTTTTTTTTTTTAACGCCTGCATGACAATAGCCTGCTTATTCACGCTCGAGTTTTTCTGGTTGTATTTTGTAGCCACATATACTTCACATTTAGAATGAATGAGAATAACTCTATTTTTATAAAAGCGTTCTGAACAAAAATCATTATTATATTTTGATGCTACAGCTAGCGCGGGCTAAATAAATTTCTGCGAGACGAGACCTTATGACAGCAAAAATCATAGTTTACTAACGAAATAACACAAAGTGTGATTCAGTGAGATAAGAAGCTGACATCCGAGTTCTTCAAAGGTGGATTGCGCATTTAGCCATGTTTTACTTTGTAACGTTAATGTTTATACGCGTGCAGTAGGTCCTTACATTCTTATCGCTATCTAAATGTATGTTCTGCCTTTTAATGGTGCATTATAAATTCGCTCCTACATCGGATGCGTTAATTTCAAACACATCGCTCGCTCACTCCACTCGCTGCCTTGCAAAACTGTAAAGTGGAGTGTTTGAGCTTAGCTTTTTTTTTAACATTTTTATGTCTGATGTCATAGCTGTTATCTCTTATCTGAAAATGAATGGTGCTCGATGCTCTCCGACACTGTCGAAGGAAAACTCCCGCCTGTGTTCATAACCTGGGTCCGACACATGCACTCCTCTAAGCCCCAGCTGGCCGAGCTTTGGCCCAGGTTTTCGTCGTGCCAAAAACAACCCTGGCCATTGGCCCGCAAGGAAGCCCTGACGAGAGCAACGATTCAATCAAGTCCCGGAAAGTGACAGTGGAAATGCGACTGTCCCTGGACAACGCACTAGCACGCTCTCCGCTTTAAATGCCCTACATGTGGAAACGCGGCTAAGTGTGAGCTTTATAGGCCCACCTTACACAAATGCCATCCAGATAATTCTTCAAGGGAAATCCCTTCGCGTCAGACATTCCTGTCAAAAAAAAGCAGCAACCATCCCTTCTCCCTATCGTGCAGAGCTCACAATTAAAGAAATGCATGCCAAGCAATGTAAATGTGACCTCTGGCAACAACACCCTATCATCCCGGAACAACCATTTTTTTTCCATGTGTGTGTGATATCTCTCATCCCCCGGCTGCATCCAACTATACACTGAGTGTGGTGTTCCAACTGGCTGTGTGTGTGCACTTTGGATGGGTTGGTATATGCATGGTGCTCATGATTTCTGAAGTATGGGGTCTGTTCCAGTCATACGGACGTCTGTATGTGTGTAGTGTCACTCTTTCACCCCCCTAGACACTCTTTAAAAGATTTAGAGTTACATATGGTGTGTATGCCTGGTTTGATTCATGAAGCCAGAACCTCCGGAGTTCAGTGTCCCCCAATTCCATGTGTTCCCCCTCCCCTCCACAGCATTATGAAATATAGCCCAAAGTCATAGTAAGCCATCCTTTGGACACCATGGATCTATGGTTGAATGGCCTCTCCGACATCGACTAAATTCCGCCTCAGACTACCCCCCCCTCGCCCAGCAGGAAGTCGAAACTCATTTAAAAACGCCTATTGATCATGTTGTGCGCAATTTGTTTCGGAATTCATGCATAGGCTATACTAATCCATCTAGTGCTCAATCAAACAATTCCTTCTCCAAGCAACTCATATACCCGGGCCTCCTCAATCACGTAGCTGACCTCTTGGTCAATCATCTTCCCATTTCCAGAAATTTAAGACTTGGCTCCAGAAATAAACATTTTGTGTTTGATGACCGCCCACCCCGGTCCCCCACCAACAGATTCAGACACCAAACATCGCTTCTTCAAGAAAGCCATTCTATGTGTAGCCTTGCTGCTCAAGCATGATGTTTCTATGACACACGACACTGCTCATTCACGCTGGCACATCTGTTTTAAAGATTGCCCTTTCCCCTCAACCGACACCCCGCCCCGTCCATTCTTTCGCAACTGTACAACGCCTACTCTCAGTTCTAACTTTAACAATGCTAAACTACCTTGGTGCAGGGCGCATCGACCTACTTCTGCCTATGATACTATACCACCTGGCTATGATTGCCAGCCGATTCTCCCTCATTCTCATTTGGTACTAACAAAGGCTTACGAAAACAAGAAAACCGGCGGTTAACCATTTGACTTCCTGATATTTAGCCATCTGCCTTCCGCTCTGTAATGATCAGGCCATCTGTGTATGGTCAGAAGCTCACGCTCCCAACTTTGGGGGTCCAAATTGTCTGGCCTAAATATCATGATAGAGGATCGCGCGCACGTCCCCACGCCGTGGTGTCTCCTCTGAGCCATCAAAATCTAGCCGCCACTGATTCAAGCCGGACGCCCATCATCCCATTCCCTCTACCCCCCTTCGGCCTCCTTCTACTCTGCGCCCCAAACACTGTCTGTTCAATCTTTTCAACCGCTTCAAAATCCTGGCCTATGCGTTTTGTGTTGGTGGTTGACTAGCCTCGTGAACATGGAGTTTCATTGGTTACATGAGATGTTTCATTGCAGGCAGCCTGTAATACGCCCTCCAGCACAACAACCACTTAGAAAGGGCTTAAAAGTTGACACGTGGAGTTTCGTATTATAGCAATACTGGTTTTTAACAAAAGTAAGCACTAGTGTTTACCAGGTGTTATTCGTTTCTTTGTATTAAACTTTTGTCTGTGGTACAGTCCATGTTTTGCATGTATAATAAATACAGGTTTTGTTTTCCTCCTGGTTAAATCTTATGTGCACCTAAAACACCTGGTCTCCAGTAAAACAAACGTTCCAAGGTGTCAAGTACCCTAGTTCAAAGTCAAAGTCATCCTTTCTTTCTATAGCACTTTAAAACCAAAACGGATGGTTGTTCAACGACACTGAAACAACATTTAAATGAGTAAACACTTGTGTCATCAATGCAAAATGCAATCGTTAAAAAAAGCAGTTCATCATTGAAAACTTCAGTGAATGTCAATCATGCAGCTCCGTTCAGTTTTTAACTATTATGCTGTGCAATATATTTGCAATCAAGTACACGATATCGGCTGTAATGTGTGATGTGTGTCCCCAAACTACAGCACACGCACAACGAGGCGGACAGGCGACAATGGAACCAAAAACTCCATCCTTCGACACGAATGGATGAAAAAAAACCCGTACACGGTGAGAAGCCACCCACCCCCACGGTGAGTGTGGCTCAGTTGGGGGAGCCAGTTTTCTCCTCTGGACCAGACCGAAAACAAGCAGTTTCAATTCCAGGACTGCGGCAAAGTCACGTTGTCCAGAAGAATCAGACATGTTTCCTGTGGTCTTTGTCCCCGGTGCGTCATCCGGAGTCAAGGTCTTGACAGGGGATCTGTCTGTGGGGCTCTAGTCCTGGGTCTCCCGCTGTTCCTTTCATCGTGGCCTGTAGAGGTCCTCCTTCCTTTCTTCAAATATGACAATGCATGTCAAGTCAAGGCCACTTTGTATATTGTCACCTCACCACAGTGCACATGTGACTTGGTGAAGTGAATAGAAATTCCTTGGGAGCGAGGACACCAAAAATTGCCAGAAAACGTTAACATATAACCATACAGACTTCCACCATGGTGACAATTAACTCAATCTGCTACATACGATATAGTCCCGTAACACACAGTGTACTGATTGGACATACTTACAAGTTTCGCACTACCACATTTTATATGCAACTAATTGTAGCTTACATGCAGTTGAGCAATTCACCAACAGTACTACACCGATACACAGAATGTACACATTCTACATTATGTAAAGTAGACATGTGATACCGCAGGAACATATTCTAAGGTTGCGAAAGAGTGTACGTGGGCTTGATACAGACCAATGTTATGGCTGTTGCACTTGGATGGAATCCAGTGGGGAGCAAGGTAGATTATGTATTAAATAGTTTGGTGTTGAAAACTGTCTAAAGTTCACTTTCAGTGTGTGGCCTACCATATTTGGTGGAGTTATGCTGTAGGGTTTTCTTAGTTCAGACTGTTCATAAGTCCTGATATCAGCCGGGAGGGAAAAGCTATCCCTCAGCTCAGCTAGTGCGGGATCGTATGCTGCGGACACTTCCTCCTGAGGGCAACAGAGAGAGACAGTCTGTGGGGCACGGTCATGGGCGTGGAGTCCACTGATGATCCTCTGGATTGCTCTTATACAAAAAGAAAACCTGCATGGTGTAGACTGCTCCTCTGGAGGCAGGGGCCAAGATCCACCTCACACAATGTGGCTAGGCTGGCAAGTTCGCTACCATCGACCCCTTTTCCACTATGCTTTCGCGCGTTGCCACAGAGGATGCTGTTTTTTACCGAACCAGGGCACAGTGATGCAGCCCATGCAGTATGCTACATCTATAGTGCAAGTGTAGCAATGATCTGAGGACTTATGCTGGGCTCATCTTCCAAACTGCCGCAGCCCTACTCCATGGAAGAGCCAGAGGCATTGAGGGTCGCTTCTCCAGCACCTGCCATCAGTGGTGGTGGAGCACCAAGGTAGGATCTTCACCTGATGTTTAAGTGCCGGCTGGAAATTCGCTAGCTGCTTACACACCCCTCCACAGGTGTCGTTGTCCGATGGTTACTGGTTGCAACCTCAGTTGCCTGCGCTGTCTCCTCCTGAATTCCACCACCAAGCTACCTTGGTCCCCTTGTCGATGTTGAGTGGAGCGGATGTGTTCTCCCTGACCCGACTTTAGACCATATGTGGTTTCATTATTTCCCCAGGTGGGAGAGCGCATTGTGTCAGGGTGAAAGCAATTAGCAGTGGTATTGTCTTTGAAAATGGTGTAGATAAATGACGTTTGAAGCTAACCAGAGGGAAGAAAATAAAGGAAATTCAGATATTTCTCCTAGACGAAATTAGGTTTTGCTTCGAAGTCTCCTGCTTTCTCAAAACTTGTCTACTGAGACAAAAACTCACAATGGTCTGTAAAGCTCTAGAAGGAGATCTCAGCAACATCACACACTGTGCTCAGATTTTTCTCCTTAGCTGAAGAGACTCTGGATCTCTCACCATTGGTGTCTTTTAAAGCTTTAGAAGAGATCCTCAACAACATCACATACTGTGCTTAGGTATTTCCCTTAGCCTATTACTCTGGATCTCACATTTGTCTCTTTAAAGCCATAGAAGAGATCTCAACAACATCCACTGTCATCAATTGGCCTGCTGTGGCAGATACCAGGAGACCAGGAGGATTAACATCAAAGGGATTTATTTTAAAACACAACAAGGAACACAGGGAGGATCTCAACGTAGACACATGGGTTTGATGTTTACAATACTGACAAAGGATCTCCTTCATCTTGTGTGATTTGCGGCAGCTTAAGAATGTTTCAACGGTGTTTTGCTGCCCTATGGATTCATAGAGCCATCAGTATATACTGCACACAGCCTGACCAGGTTTCCTTTTAAATGTTCACCAAACCATGGCCTACAGGATCACCATTATGCTCCTTAACTGTGATCTAGCACTGAAAAATCAATTGTAGGCTCTGGCAGGAACCTTAGTGGAACTGGATACCAGCTCACTGATGGTCCTATTATGTACTCTTTCAATACCCAATTCTATGAGCTCTCTTGTCCACGGAGTTAATCATGCTCCCCTTTCTATCCCTTCCACCCCTTCTCTGAAACTCCCAGTGTTCCTCTAATAAACTTCTGGCTGGATTTTTGCAATTAAAACTTTGGAGCTTAGACCAATAGTTCAGAGACAGCTAAATCCTCCTTAACTCTAAAGTAGTCTCCTCCATTTCAACTAAAAGTGCATTGATTGGTGTTTTTGTCACTGCCCCACTACAAATTCTTAAAGCCTTAGCTTGAATACCCTCCAATTTCTTTAAAACAGATGGCGCTGGTGACCCAAATACCATACATCCATAGTCGATGTTGGATCTGATGATTCCCCTGTAAATTCATCATAAATGGACTCTCTATCCTCACCCAGATCTCTTCCAACTAGGCATATTAATACACGTTCTCACCATCTATTAACTATTTGATCTATATATATACCATCCATGACATTCTCTCCCTCCTCAAACCAAACTTCCAAAAATGTCTAATGATTTAACCCCTTTTAATGGCGTGTATTAATATATCTTTTTCTCTCGTTTGGCTCTCAACGAAGGTGGACGCATTTTCTCTCCCTCTCCTCCCCTTTACCTTTGACCCTGCTTGCTCTTTTTGTCTCGTCTTTTGTCTCCCTATACTTTGAGAGACTCTCTCTGCACTGCTTTCCACAACTGAAACATTATGGATTTGATCAACTGGTCTTCTCAACGCAATTCGACACCACCTTCTCGTGTGAAAAGCTTGGTGGTTCGGCGGAACCTTACTGGCCCCTGCCGGAACGTTCGCAGCTGGCTACACGGGATGGACGCGTGGGAGACGAGGTGGTCGGGTCCGTAGGCTGTCCTGGCGGCTCTTTCCGTGGAGGAAATACAGTGAAGGTAGTATAACGGGATTCGGGAACCAAGGATCAACAGGTTCTTATGCTGATTTGTGAACGGCGCTGCCGAGCTTGTGGTTATCGAATGATGCCGGAAACTCTGTGGGGACAGATTGCCCCACACCTGATCAAGGCCTTGTCGCCGTGTATGATTTGATACGCCAGTGGGCAAGCGCGTGGTCCTCCCAGCACTGAGATTGATACTAATACCGGCATATTGTTCTTATAACTCACCGGTGACTAGCTCAATGACAAAGACAATGTACAATTTATTTATATAGGCATCAATTAAATACAATTTCCGTCGAGCGACCAATGATGTTGTAATAGAAAAGACAGAAAAAAAACACAACTAAACAAACAGAAAAAAATTATAAAATCATACAAATATATCATCAGCCTACATACGCTCACTGGAAATAAACATGTCTATAGCCTGGACTAAAAAAAATATAGAGAGAAGAGGTACTTTGCTTATAATGGACAGTGTGCAATGGCGTTCCAAAAGCATGGCGTCCCACGGGCAGCAAACAGAAAGCCTACGATCTCCTCCACGGCATTTCACAGCCATCGACTTAGGGGCGTACATCAATAATATGATCCTGCGCATTGAAGACCGAAGGCGATCTAGTGGGTTGATACTCGGCTCAGTAACTCACTAATATAACGGAGGGGGCCAACTTCGATTTTAACGAGACTTTGCCCTACAAGGATTACAATCCAATTGTCTTAATCCTACTCTAAAACACACAGGGCAACCAAAAGGTTACGTGATTGCATAAAATGAGGAGTAATATGCTCCAGTCTTTTGTCCCCTCTTTTAAAACACAGTTACTGTAATGGTCAACACTTCAAAAAATTCTTCACACATAGGAGTCTGACCGCGACAGCTAGCAACCTGAAAGTGCTGCTCGTGGGCGGCCTTTACTGGGGACTCCTTTTTTTTCTTCGCCTCCAGACTGCGCTGATGTCTTTTCTCTGATATAGCCTAGTTGTCCCATGCTAAGTATGATTATTATTGATATTCAGCAACAAACATCAGGTGAGAGAGAGCGGGCGGCGCGTGACCGCAGACGAGGAATGGTGCGGCACGTGTTGCTTATAGATTAGCCTATTGCATTCATCATAAAATGCATTTTTTATAATTATTGTAGGTACGCATTATTAGATAATTGGTTTTGACCCGCATTTGTTTCTTGAACAGACCGATAATAAAATGTACTTTCCATACCTTTGAAAATAAAAGTTGGATATTCCAATCCATTTATTATCCATTTCTTTGATCACAAATAAAAAAAAGCAAACAACAAAATAAGCAAACAATCCATTCAAGTCCCATCACGCGGTTCAAAAAGTTTGTTTGACTTTCTTCGACGCACACCTTGTAGTTGATTTGAGAGGATAAATACATTATGCACCCTCTAGTGGTGTGAAAGAAAATTACAACCAAAAAATGGCTCCTACAATTAAATATACACCAGTGGTTCTCAACTACAGTCCTTGGGACCCACTGCCTTGAACATTTTGTATGTCTCCCTTATTTAACACACTGATTCAGATCATCAGCTCGTTAGGAAAGAGAGCCATCAACTGAACTGAGTGTGTCAGATTAAGAAACAAACAAATAACATGTTATAGGCAAGGCAAGGCAAGTTTATTTATATAGCACAATATACACTGTATATATACACTGCTCGAAAAAGTTCTTAAAGGAACACTTTTTTCAATCAGAGTGCACCATCAAGTAAATTAAACTTCTTGGATATTGATCTGGTCAGTTACGTAGCAGAGGGCGTTGTTATTCATTTCAGCTGCTTTGGTGTTAATAAAATTAACAACAGGTGCACTAGATGGGCAAACCATTAGAAAAACCCCCCAAAACAGGAATGATTTTACAGGTGGAGGCCATGGACATTTTTTTCCCTACTCATCTTTTCTGACTGTTTTTCACTAGTTTTGCATTTGACTAGGGTCAGTGTCACTACTGGTAGCATGAGGCTTATACCTGGACCCTACAAAGGTAGGCAGTCCAACCCCTCCAGGATGGCGCATCAATATGTGCCATTGCCAGAAGGTTTGCTGCGCCTCTCCCAGCACAGTCTCAAGAGCATGTAGGAGATTCCCAGAAGACAGGCAATTACTCTAGGGAGAGCTGGACAGGACAGTAGAAGGTCCTTAACCCATTAGCAGGATTGTATCTGCTGCTCCTTTGTGTGCAGGAGGAACAGTGATCGAGCTCTGCCAGAGCCATACAAAATGACCTCCAGCAGGCAACTGGTGCGAATGCCTCTGAGAAACAATCAGAAACAGACTTCATGAGGGTGGCCTGAGGGACCTGACAAATCCTCTAAGTGGGCTCTGTGCTTACTGCCTTGGCACCGGCTGTAGCTTGATTTGCCCGTGCAGTAGCAGAATTGTCAGGTCTGCCTCTGGCGCACTGTTGCTTATTCACAGATGAGAAGCAGGTTCAACCCTGAGCACGTGGTGACAGATGTAAATGTACTGGAAAAGCGGTGGAGAATGTTTAATGGCTTGACCTGTAAACATTGTTCAATCGTGTGCATGAACCGTTTTGGTGGTGGGTCAGTGATGGTCTTGGAGGCATATCCATGGAGGAACACAGAGACCTCTACAGGCTCAGACACATGGCACACTTACTACTGCCTTGGTATCTGGGATGGAATCCTTGAACCCGTTGTCAGACCCTACACAGGTGCACTGGGTCCTTGTTATTCCTGCCATGCACTGTGCCATAATGGATTATAGGGCTTATATTTTAGGCGAGAGTATGCAGTCAGTTCCAGGAGGATGAAGGAATTGACACACTATTGAATGTCCCCCACGCTTAACCGTGAACTAAATCCAATACCACAACTCTGGGACATTATTTTTCGGGGTCCATCTGTTGTTGTTGGGTTGCAAGTCAGACCATCCAGAGGAAGCTAGTGATGTGCTGGTCCAGACCTGGGGAGGAGTTGATACCCCAGGATACCATCCTTAAATCTCATTAGGAGCATGCAGTGACATTGTCAGTAGTGCATACGAGTCACTCGTGTAGGCTATACAAACTACCGACTAGTACCATTTTGAGTTGCTGCAAATAGCCTCTCTCTCGCATTGGCTGGATTCTGCCTGCTGCATCATTTACACAATTTCATGGAATTTGTGTTTTTCAATTCAGCCTGTTTCAAAAGTTTTTTGCATTTTTCAACCCCCATAAACGCTGTGTTGTCATGTTATTCTAACAAACCACCTGAGCGGTCACTTCAGAGTAGATATGCGGGTGACATTTTTCCTGCCATTGACATCTGATGTGTTTACTTAGTGTTACTGCACTTTTTTGCCGCAGTATATAGATAGATACATGTACACACTGAGTGGCACTTTTACAATCAGGCCCAGTCTCACCCACTCTTCAACAGCTTGCACATTTTTTCTTATGTGTTGATGATAGGTCCGTATGGCTGTGTTTTGCACGTAGACAAAAAAAAAACTTCGAATGGTGAGTCATGATGAGATATAATCTAGCTCCATCCACAGCAGTAGTTCTCTCTAGGCTCTGCTATTTGGAATATAATAAGCAATTTATTCACATTATTTTATATTTAACAAAACAACATACAAAAATGATTTTGACTCACCAAATGTAAGTACTCCAGTGCATCCCTTACACAATGAATTCAGCAGAAAGCTACAATTGTGAAGGCATATTTTTGTACTTTCTAATCTTCAAGTTTTATTATTGTGATGGAAGTATAAGTGGTCTCATCCGTCTTTTGAGAATGGATTGAGCCTTCTAGTTTATGGTACCTACAAGAAATCCTCTGAGTGCAAGGGCAATAAACATTTTTGTGAGAATGTATTTGAGCGTCTCAGTTGAAGACAAGATATTGACTAATCTAATAACTACATTGTTTTCCAGCTGCTACGATCCTTTGCTGTTGTACCTCCAGTTAACTTAAACTTCCACCCCAATCAAATAAATGGAGTAGATCTGGCTGGATTTTAATGTTGTTCTTTACCCCATCTTCCTATCAAATCAGTCTGAAGTGACTCAAAGGTCAGCTGCTTTGTGCCGTAATGGCTTCCCGGCTCTGCTACAAAAGCTGCTCCCTCTTCCCCGCCGCTGGTCCTCCGCCTCACTGTGGCCATGGTTCTGAGGTTGAAAAGGGTGCGGTTGAAACCTGCATGTCGCCTCATTTTTCAAAACCTTTGCCATGGATTTACCATTCTGTACATAGATTATGTTTAGCTTCAAAAAACCAGCTGATGTGTCAACTATGATATCGCATGACTTTTGGATGGTCGAGAATATTAAACTGCTTTTTGATCAATAATAAAATGGCCTAAATATCGTGATCATTTATGCACCGAGGTGTGGGAAATCAGTTAATTGTGGACATAAATAATTCAAGGTTTTTTCACAGACGTGTCCGTGTGTGTGTGTGAAGGTGACAGGCGCTCTCTACATTCACACATCGTGACTCTTTAGGTCTTTGAGGGCTTGCTGTCACTGAGCATTGATCTGTTTTCCCTGCCAAACTTCCCCCGAACCGCCCGCCCGCCTCTCAACAGGCCATCAGTCAGCTCTGGGTCCCGCCCATGGCTGCGTCCTCAGCCTGTCTATTTCCTGCCACGCCTCTGGGACATGTTGGCAGGCCGTCAATAATGAGGAAAGTCTGTCCTCGTTCAGGCAGCCCATCGCAGAGCTCTGAGGAACCTGAGCTGTAATTTTTGAAAAATACACAGTGGGAATACATTTACATCCGAAAGCGTTTAGCCTGAGATAATAAGTGCTAAATTCTCTGTAAAACATGCCTGTCCATCACAGGTGACTGCATGATAATGAGGCCACTTTATCACAATCAGTACTGAAAAGATGCAGAAAGCTTGAACAGTCTTCGCCTTTACAGAGAGAGAGAGATGGACATTATCACATTTACATAAATGTGTAAAACATCAAAAAATTTTCTTTTGTTTTCTGTGGAATTTAAAGCCACCTGTACAAATTTCTAAGACTTCTAAATGATCAACATGATCAAAACTGTGCTGAAAAACCTGTTGTGCACAACACACCCCTTCATAAAAGCTTTTTAGGCCTCGTTTACACTGCAGTTAAATGTGACCCAATTCCGTTTTTTTGCTCATATGTGACAAAGATCGGATCTGTTCTATGACAGTGTAAACGGGAAAAAAATACATGCATTCGGATATTTCGAGATCGGTTTCAGGCCTCATTCATATGTGGAAATAAATCGGATCTAAATCAGATATGTGGCAATGCGACTGTCATGTAAACAGACAGATCAGATTTTCTGAGGCATTGCGTTCTGTACGTCATTAAAACTGTGACAATTTGGTACTTCTGCACGGTTTAACGACGTCATATGTGACCCGTGCTGGCAATCCCAATAAATACACACATACAGAATTACATTATTTCAGAATTCACGCAAACATCATCTGCTCTGTCTTAAGTGAACGCTTACGGAACTGTTGGGGGAAAACATCTGATGTGTAACATTATAATAGATCCGTGCATTACAGTATAGGAAGTCTGTATTATGTATCATTAATGTTAATCTAACAATAAAAGAAAAGAGGGAATCACTCGCTGCACTTCATTGAACTGCTTTTGTAGATTTAAAGCTCCAGTATGTGACTTTTGTAATTGACCACAAGAGGGCGCATTTCCAACAATAACAAAGGCGAAGCTTGATGACGCTATAAAGCAGGTGACGATGGGAGATGTCGTTTTTAATGGGTTTTCACCATAGCAATGTATCTAAATTGGATAAACGAATCATGATCACGGATGAGGTAATTTATTCGTTTTTGTATTACCTGTATATATGATCGTATTATTTTATGTCATCATAATTAATGAACTGCAAGGAACGTGAAATGTTATACTATATTATCACGTTACAACTTACAGCTATTTGTTAAATGATTTGTTGATTGGGTTAATGTTGTGCAGTGTTACGTGTTTATGGGTAATGCCGTGTTGTTTAACGTGCTCAAACCAATCGTTCTAAAAGTAAATTTGAACGAACATTTGCAAGTAATGACTAAATATTTTTAACAACACATATCCGATTGTATTTAATTTGTACTGCCCATAATCTCGGTCACCACACGTGATAAAAATCCTTACCTAGTACAAAGAGCAATATAACTTACGTTTTACTGGCACTTCAAATACTCGCCACAGAGAGTTATACGTGCTCCATAACAACGACAACCAAAACCATACGCGCGGCTATAAACATAACCACCACTTCCGATGTCCGTCTCTGATTTTAAAGCAGTGGAGTATAATCTACACTCCGTTCGATTTGCTTAAAATAACACCTGGAGTGCCGTTGGCCGGTTTTATGTTTATGGTGATTTACCATTCGGCCTGTTATTTGTGCTAGTGAAGCATACATGAGCAGGCGTGGCCTTTACCTGCGAAATAATTGTGGTATAATAGTAATCTGTGGTTGCCGCGAGCACTGTGCTTTAATCATAGTAAAAAAACACTTTTAATGTTAACATTACATGGATTGTGACTGCACAATGGCGTTTTGCTACAGAAATACTTTAAAAAATGTATTAAGGATTTTGATGATAAGCGGTTCGAGAAGCTTCAATACATTTATGTATTAATGGAGTGAAGCTATTTTGCGGTTGAAATAACATATCACTAAAATACCTCTTCATAACTTGCCCCCACCCAGCGGCGCTGCAAAAAGCACGGCCTAAAACATCTTCTGCGCCCCTGAATGAGCCTGTCAAAAAGCATAATAGCAGACAGAAAACACGCTCAAAAATCGGTGGTGTCACTGTGTGCCAATTCCTTACAGAAACCTGTCTACCTTCATATGCAAACCAAATTTTTTAACTTTCTAAACAGAGCCTGCAAACACAAACGACTCACACACAAGCAGTTCTCTCTAGCTGCTGCTGATCGTTCGAACTCAGTGCGCTATAGCGCCACCAGCGCAGCAATAGGAAGCGCGATCAGATTACAACAGGATTTACTAATCCTCAACTATAATATTTTTCCCGTTACATATACACAAATACACACACACACACACACACACACACACACACACACACACACACACACACACACATATAATATATTTATGCATATGTTAAATTTAATACAGAAAGAAGGTTTATTTTTATTTTTTTTGAGCTGGAATGGTTCCCCCCGCGTGACTTATTACCCGACTTTCCCTGGGTTACTTGCATATAGTTAAGTTAGTCTCCTGCAAACTATTGCGAGTTTGACATTACTCTCAACATTGCTCTGGTGTCGCGGTGAATGTTTGCGGCCGTTTAGTAGTGTTGGATGATACACGGAGAACTTCGGAATTTTCTCAGAGCGAGTGGCAAAACGATACAGCGAGTTCGAGGTGCGGCCGAAGGATTTATGCAGGTTCTCCGGAAGCCAGTACTTTTATAAAGCCAGCAATCATCTCAGGTGTTTTCACTCTTGTAAAAATTTTGCTGTTCCAGGCGCTGCACTATGCATATCACGGTAATGTGGTCGCTTCAGCCATATGAACATGAAAACAGGCTGCTGGCACCAGTGTTAAAATAGCCCAATTCGGCGGAAAAAAAAAAATGCCCGACTTGGCAAGAAGCCAGTGCTTTCCGAGTGAGATGCGTTAGCGCTGCCGGGAGTATAAAGCGAAAGAGATATCTAATATGGCGGCGAAGTTTCCACTCTCCCACTACACTTCCCGGCTTCTGCAGGCTGGATTCCTGCGGATTCCCATTTTGATGCCATATGAGGGGCGCTCTGGGGACGGAAAGTGCAGGAGATGAATGGAGGTCAATAGTAGTATACCCCTCAAAGATCCGCGCACTGTCGCGGGATATAATTTTTGTCGCAATAATTTTAAATGTTATTTTCGAAAGGGAGATACAAAGAAAGTACACATTGCTGGGTGTTAGATTTTTTAGGGAGGTCCCACTTATTTGCTTTAAAAGAATCTTTTTAAAAAATGTCAATGGCGATCATACGTTCATTAGCAGGAATGCTAAGCTGGCGTTATAGGCAACAACTCAGCCTGTAAGAAATCGAAAGGACGCAAAGTACTCATTCATTTCAACTTTTGACCTATAATCCATGTTGGACTTACAAAACCTACAATCAGATCTGAGAATTTCTCCAGCAGCGAAATCCAGGTGAAAGGGACAAATTTAGCGTCTAGCCCATAGACATCCTATTTTTTTGAGACAGCCAATGTTGATCCAGGGAACATCTCTTACTTGGCAAAATCTTCACAATACATTAGAAGCTGTTCCCCCCCCCATCAAGTTGAAAAGGTTACAGGAAAAAAAAAAAAAAGGACTGTGCCACTTTGGGCATAACAATAATACCCCACTCTCTCAAGAAAAAGAAAACTGCAGTAGTCTTGGCGCCAAATGGAGAAAAACTAACTTGGAAGTTTTTTAGAAGTGCATGGGAAAAACAGTATGTCCAGCTATAGACAGGTTCTAAAAACTTTGCCAGGGCCGAGCATATCCACAAACTCATAGAAAACCAACCAAAACAATCCAAGGTTTTTTTATTTAGCACAGTGGTACAGATTAACAAATAACCGGGTGTCACCCCAGCTCTAAGAGCTATTTTACACACTCACAGTTAAATAGTAATGACTTTTATGAATTTTATTCACTGATAAAATAGAAAGCATCAGAGAAATACAATAATAACAAATGCTTGGAGCTCTACAGTGTCTAGCTACTTCCAGTTTCATCCATGGCACCCAAAAGATAGAAACTGCAGTGCTTTTTACAACTTTTAGAACAGCAAAAGGAGCTAAATAAACTTATCACTGCATCTAAACCAACAACATGTTTATTAGATCCCTGTACCCTCTAAATTACTGAAAGAAAGAGTTGTTACCTGCTTAGCAGAAGAGCAGCTTCAAGCTATGTGGCCTGACTTCGAATTTATCTGTAGAGTGCACATCCCAAAACCATTCAAGCTGGCCGGATTTATTAAGCCTCTTATCAAGAAACCACATCTAAATCCTGTGAAATTACAGGCCCATTTCAAATCCTTACATTTTGCCTAAAAAAAATTTAGAAGTTGTGTCTGCTCAATTGTGCTCCTTCCTATTAAAAAAAAAAAAAAAAAAAAGACTTCCATGAACAATTTAGGGAGTTTCAGTCTGGATCCGGAACACCTGAAAGAAGAGATGATGCCAACCATCAGAAGGACCTCGGATGATGCTAACCCCAAAACAACATAGAACTACCAATTTTTTACTATAAGTTTGATTGCATCATATAATAGTTTCTGTTAATAGTGTTCATCATCTGTTTGATTACGTTTTTAATTGATTTTTTCTGTACATTTCTGCCATATGCACATAACCTGGCCAGTACCAATGATAAGCTACTACTAAATATTGTAGAAACACATTTTCTGTAGGATTGCTTTGCAACTGCATGCATTGTTTTTCAATTTGGACCATCATTTAATAAGCTGGTTTTGCCAAATTCCTGGCATCCTGCTAGCATAATTCTTCTTGAGAATCCTTTTCTATTTCATATATGTCTTACATATCTTCATAGCATGCTTTACAGTTTCCTCTATTAAACAGACATCCACATAGACCTGTGTTATGTAATATCTCCTATAATGTGTAAAAGTGTGGTTTTAGATTTGAATGTATGTCTGTTAAACCAAGTATTGTGAAAATAACATGTTCTTTTCTACTTAAGTTAATGGAATTATTTTGCTTTTCTTTATGGTTTTTTGAACCTTATAATAATTAATGGAAGCCTGTATGATATGGAGTCCCAAACTGTTTGCACCATTTCCAGTAGCTTACATTGGGGGTTTTCAGTCAGGGCCTTCGGTAAAGCAACTGTAAACTACATACCTTTACACATCTATCTTACTACATCTCTGTAACAGCTCATGCATATTATACCACACACACACAGGCTTACAGCTTAACAGCTGATCAACAGTTTCAACAGTAGGCTAGAATAGAGTGAGTTAAATGCAAAGTAAATTTCCCTACATGGATCAGTAAAAGTAATCCACCAATACACGGGTCACTATGCACATTCACGTCACTCTAAAATGATGACGCGCCCACATCATCAAAACCCAAAAAACACTCCACATCAACACAAAACCACAAAGTACTATCAACAAGTACTGTACACCTCCATGACAATGTGTATGATTCAATACTCGTAAGACAATAAAGCACTCACCTGACACTTGTAAATAAAGTCTGTGCGTCTCTCATTCTATGTCACTTTACTCATATTAAACATAGACAGTAAAAGAAATGGACACAGTGACCCCATTGGATTCAACGGAGACAAGTGAAGTCAATTAGAAGCATGCACTTCCTGGGGGTCGAGCGCTGCGCAGACTCAACTCATGCTTGATGACTTAATGTCACGTGAGCAACCTGTCTGACAATGGTAGTCTCTAATCGCTGTGCCAATAGAATCTGATCCGATCAAATAAAGCTTAGTGTTGTTGCGCAGGGTGTGTGTGTGGTGTGGCCTGGGCATATACGCGAATTGTGTGGTGTTTTCCGTGACAGAAGCTCCGCAGTGCAACCAGAAATGAAGCGACAGAACAAAAACACATAATAAAGCCTAATAAAAAAAATAATAATACACAATAAGTAGTTAAGGAATAACAAGATACAATTGACATTGTAGGCGTATATACAATAACAGTTGTGTATGTACCTGTGGATGATTCTGGGTGCAAGGTAGATAAAATTAAGGTCACTAAGTATGTGGGTGTTTAGAGTAAATAAGTTCGTGTTTATGTAATATAAAGTGTAGTTCGTGTTCCACAGTCTCTGTATGCGTTCGTGACCAATGTCTTCTGTTCAAGAGGAAGGTGGTTGGGGGCTTGAGGGTGTGACGTGGGTCCAGATGATTTCGTCCGGCGCCGTGGTGGTTTGGCCTCACGGGGGTCTGGAGTCAGGGTAGGGGCAGTGTGCTTGTGAAATAGAATGAGGGTTGTACCGAGATTCGCTCAGCAGTCCTACTACCTCTGTAGTCTTCTGATGTCATATTTAGACGCTGAGCTGAACCAAAATTACTGAAGTGCAGAGGATGGATTAATGATGGTGGAGTAGACTTTTCCAGCAGCTCTTGTGGTTGGTTGACAGCCCTCGCTGGGCGAAGGAATTACAACCTCTGCTGGGCCTTTTTCACAATGGAGTCATGTGAATGTCCAACTAGGTCATGAGAGATGGTGGTTTCCCAGGAACTCTGAAATGACTCACTTGTGCAGTCAAAGTGCTGTTCATGATGGTAGTTGGAGGAAGTCAGGGGGGTTTCTCCTGAAGGCCCGATCATCTCCCTGTTTGAGCGTGATACGCCTAGAGTTTTTGAGAGTGCACAGACAGCCAGCTCTTTAACCTGCTGTCTGAAAGCAGACTCGTCACCGTCCCTGAATGAGGCCGATGAGTGTGGTGTCGTCTGCAAACTTCAGGAGCTTGACAGAGGGTCCCATAATGTGCAATCGTTGTGTACAGGGAGACTAGCAGTGGGAGAGAATCGCAGCCCCCCCCCTGTGGGGGGGGGGGGGGGGGAAAAAAATCTCCATTGCTGATTGTTACAGGTTTGCTTCCTGTCGTCGGAGCTTTTGATCCACTGAACGACGAGGTGTGCACGGAGAGCTAAATTAGTTTGTCAGGAGGAGGTTTGGGTGATCGTGTTAAGACGAGCTGAAGTCCACAAACAGGTCCTCACAAAGTCACCGGTCTGTCTAGGTGTTGCAGAACCTAATGCAGGCCAATGTTTACTGCATCGTCCACGACCTGTTTGCTCTGGAGGCAAACTGAAGAGGATCCAGTAAGGGTCCAGTAATTCCTTCAGGTGGCCCAGCAACAGTTTTTCAAGATGACTTATGACACAGACGTATAGAGCCACGGCCTGTAGTCATTTAGTCGCATGTAATTGGTTTTGGGATGGGGGATGATGGTGGAAGAGTTTGAAGCATGAAGGGATTCACACGAGGCTCCAGTGATTCTGTGAAGATACTGTTTCATTGAAGATGGGATGCCAGCTGGTCAGACAGGGATTTTCAGACAAGCTGGGTCGTAAACACAATCTGGGCCCGTGCTTTGGTCCTTCTGCTTCCGGAAGACCTGGCGCACCGCATCCTCGCTTATCTTGTATTGCAGGTGTGTCTGTGGGAGGAGAGGGGGTCTTGGGAGGTGTGAATGAGCTTCGTGTTGTGAGCGGTGTTTGGAGAGGTGTTCAGGCGCGATGGCTGCAGGAGTGGATGGTGTGAACGTTGGGTTTGAGAGGAGGCATTCAGGGCGGGGTGCCGGAGTGAGATGGCTGTGAACGGTTGTTTGGGAGAGGCATTCAGGGCTGGGGTTGCAGGAGTTTGTTGAAATGGTGTGGAATGGTTGCTTTGGAGAGGCGATTCAGGGTGGGTTGCAGGAGTTGCGATGAATGGTGTGATCACAACCATACCAAATTTTTTGCAGACGTTGTTGAATAAGTTTTGGTTCCTGTTGCTTTTATGGACTCTCTATAGGGCCTTCTGCTTTGACTTCATGCCTCACGTCCCCGCCGTATAGCCTCATAGGACAGTTCATAAGATTTGGCACTGCTTGAGCTTCTCATCCTGTCCATACGGTAATTTCTCTACTGACTGCTGTGCGACAGAGTCGCAGGTTATGACGCAAAATCGTTAGCCTATTTTTACAAAAACTGCTTCTACGGGGCCATAACATAAGATACCAAGGTAATGGGGACTCCTCTATACATTTTCGTGTTTCTTTAGAAATAATGAATGGACAAATGAAGTCTTTAATCGCCTCAGATGTAAAAAAAACGCCAAAAATGAAATGGGAGTCAATGGAATGCTAACAACAGATGGGGGTCCGCTAGCCAATGGCGGCGCCCAGGGATGCTTCAAGAAAATTATGAAACCCTGCCCCCCGGTATTAAAGAGTAAACATGGCCAAATAACTTCTTGTGCTCGGGTGCTAGCTGTTAGCCACTCAGTAGTTGCAATCTTTGAAATGGTGCACAAAAACCTTTGTTAGCAAATTCAGTTTGAGTAGTTTTATCCTTTCTCAGTCATTCCTCTTTTGTTTGCAAAAGAGTGCCTTTGATAAAAGGCATTTAGTAGATCGGCAACAAGAATCTGGTGTAGGCGCCGATGACTGCAGCTGTTATTTTCTTTTAGTTTAATTACACTTTCATACCTTGGAAATTCCCAACTAAATGCTGGGGGGCGCAGTGTTGCCGAATTGGGCTACTTTAACACTGTTGTTAACATGGGTTGTTTTTTCCATGTCCGCGGGTTGGTGTCAATAATGTGAGATTTAGCCCCTGGAATGTGAATTTTAACCAGGGGAACCCAGCCAAAAAATGTGTATTTTACTCCTGGAACGCAATTTTTAATGGGGGACCCCTCAAAACCGCGATTGGGCAGGTTTTTGTCAAGAAAAACCTGGCAACCCTGACTGGGGTAGCACTGGGCAAGGTCGTCGCTAGACCCAGAGGGTGTGCAGTCATTTTACGTCAAAATTTGATTGGCTGATGATTCTGTCACTAATGCTCATTACAAAATCAGATGCATAACTTTTGAACAAAAGGGAAGGACTATCTGTAAGGTGCTGGCCGCAGCCTTTTGTTATGTAGGATATTAGAGTTCAGCCTCAAAACTAATCATAGGCCATTTTGTGGACATTAAACAAATAAAAATAATACCTATATAAATAAATAAATAATAACAACATGTTTTACACAATTTTATTTTTTAATAGGGCCAGCAGAGAAGGCCCTGCTGACCCTGACAGCCCACCACTGGCCATTTCCTATTGCATGCTTCTAAAATAAAATGTTTTCCTTCTGATCTACTGAGTGCAATGTTTATATTTGGTTCTTTCATTTTAATTGATTCTTTGGCAATTTTGTCTGCTTCCTCATTACCTTGAATTCCCACGTGTGCAGGTACCCACATAAACTGAATTATTATTATTCTCATCTGTCGTAAACTGTACAACCTAATCATGATTCAGTTAAACTGTCAGTTCTATTTTGTTTCCAATGATTGTAAACTCAAAGGACTGCCATTGAATCAGAACATATTATTACTTTATCAGGTCTAACTTCATACACACACTCTAGTGCCATTAAAATAGCTATCATCTCAGCTGTATATACTGATGCACCATCTGTTATCCTTCCAGCCTTCCTCACCTCAAACTCTGGAACATAGAATGCATCCCCTGTCCTTCCAGTATTTGTACTCTTTGACCCATCTGTATATATTTGAAGAAATGAGTAGTATGAATTTTTTATATTCTCATATACATATGTAATTAAAGGGGTCATATGATGCAATTTCAGATTTTCCTTTCTCTTTGGAGTGTTACAAGCTATTGGTGAATAATGAAGACTTGTGAAGTTGCAAAGGCTAAAGTCTCAAATCCAAAGAGATATTCTTTATAAAAGTTGAGACTCGTCCACGCCCTCCTGAAAACGGCTCGTTCTAAACACGTCTCTAACGTCAGTTTGTGGGAAGATTTGCATAACGCCGCCAAATGTTCATGAAAAGAAAGAAGGTGTACCTTTTATTCTCGTTTGTAGTATTGTTGTTGCCGCTGCTGCCATGTCATATAGATGCAGTGTGTTTCACTGTGAAATCGAAAATATTTTTTTGGCCTTCCAAAAGAGGATGATATCCGCTGCGACATGCTTGGAGCTGATCCGTGCTGGTCGCTGAGGAAATACATCAACTTTGCACTGTGGATCGCCGAATTAGCTTTCACTGTGGATGAAGCGGCGTCTAGCCCGGGGGTGGTCACATGTGGTTGCTGCAAGACCAAGATATGCTCCTTCGTAGAATCCACCTGCCACACCGTTCTCAAGCTGCCCGGCACTGCTCATTCAAGCCGGCCGTGGCTCACTCTAGACCGTGGCTCACTCTAGGCCTCCGGCCTCTGCTCACTCGAGGCCGCGGTGTGACGCTGTTTCACTGAGAAAGAGCGAAAACTACTTTGTTTTTGCCTTCCAAATGAAAACACGACTAGAAAAAAACGTTTATATCACGTTTATAATGGTTTTTATGTTTATGTCTCGTCGCTCCGGCTTACAACGCATCACAATATGTTAAGAGGCGTAAACATTTCCCTCACACACTTGTGGCATTCGGCCAATCACAATGCACTGGATAGCTGGCCAATCACAGCACACCTCGCTTTTCAGAGAGAGGAGCCTTGTGAAAAATCAACGCATTTCAGAAGGCGGGGCACAGAGGAGAAAACAGTATGTGGAAGAAAAAAATGTAGATTTTTTTTTAACCTTAAACCGCATAAACATTTCATTACACCAAATAATGTTCTTTTTAGCAGCATCATATGACCCCTTTAAACTAACTGCTTCATTCATTTCCCTTCTGTTCTTATGTAATTTTATGTCTATTTCCGGTTGATCTATTATCCAAGGTGGAACTGGGGATACTACCACTATTGGGGCAAATGATATTGACTCTAGACCAACTTTCTTAACCCCCTCCTTTATTTTCCATGCAAAGCCTTTACCTGTTGCATTTAAAATTTCCCAGCAATCATTCAGAACTTCCCCTACATGATGGTTATATTTTTGTCCCTGTAGAATTACCCAGTATGCCATTGCTAGTTTCTGTCTTATAATTAATGGCATTTCTGACATTTCTACTTGTAATGCTGCAATGGGTATGGTTTTAACTGCTCCTAAAATTAGTCTTAATGCCTTAGCTTGCATGACATCTAATTTCTTTAAACAACGTTGATGATGATGACGACTGATGAGGGTTTGATCGCATAAGACCAACATAAATGCCCTTTAATGACTGTTTATCAGCACCCCAATCTTGTCCTTCTACTGCTCTCATTACATTTTCCAATTTTTTTTTTTTTTTAAATATAAAATCTATATGGTCCTTCCATGATAATTTGTCATCAAACCATAATTAAATAAAATTGACATTTTCTAAAGAAAACCCATATAATTTAAGTAGTTTATTGTGTTTAATTTTCTTCCTTGTAAATATCTGGTAACATGTTTTAGATATTGAGAATTTAAATCCCCATTCTAACGACCATTTTTCAACTACTTCTATAGTTTCTTTAATCCACATTATGCCATCGTCTGCATATAACCCAGTGCTAATTCCCGGAGCCACTTTTTCCAAATATATCATTAATCATTATATTAAATAATATAGGCCTAATCACACTTCCCTGTGGAGTTCCGTTTTCCATTCTTAGAGTTTGAGATACTTCACCACCCACTTTAACTTGAATTGTTCTGTCAAGTAACAAAAAAAAAAAAAAAAAAAAAAAAAAAAAAAATAAAACCCAATTATACATTCCTCACTAAACTCCAATACTCTTCATTTTAATAAGTAATTCCTCCTTCCACAACATATCATATGCTTTACATATATAAAATCCGACCACAAAAATTAAACTAAAACAGACGTATTTTGCGACCATAAATATTAATTTGCGAGTGACGTTTTTGCTGCTGAGGTCGCCACTGGTGACTACCCGCCGAAAGCTCCTCAGGATTTAACCGCTAAAAAAAGTTTTCTCAGGCAGATGTTAATACACACAACAACACCGAGTGTGGACCTGCCGCGTGTACAACAGCTTTCAGCCGAGATCGGCCCATAGAGAAAAAAGCTGTCTGTCAGCCAGAAGTGTTTTGTAGAGTCGGCGTGGCTCTGGCCCATTATCTTCTAAGTGAGGGTTGTACCGATGATTCTCTCAGCAGTCCGGACTACCCTCTGTAGTCTTCTGAGGTCAGATTTAGAAGCTGAGCTGAACCAGACAGTTACTGAAGTGCAGAGGATGGATTCAATGATGGTGGAGTAGAACTGTTTCAGCAGCTCTTGTGGTTGGGTTGAACTTCCTCAGCTGGCGAAGGAAGTACAACCTCTGCTGGGCCTTTTTCACAATGGAGTCAATGTGAATGTCCCACTTCAGGTCATGAGAGATGGTGGTTCCCAGGAACCTGAATGACTCCACTGCAGTCAAAGTGCTGTTCATGATGGTGAGTGGGAGGAGAGCAGGGGGGTTTCTCCTGAAGTCCACGATCATCTCCACTGTTTTGAGCGTGATAAGCTCTAGGTTGTTGAGAGTGCACCCAGACAGCCAGCTCTTTAACCTGCTGTCTGAAAGCAGACTCGTCACCGTCCTGAATGAGGCCGATGAGTGTCTGTGTCGTCTGCAAACTTCAGGAGCTTGACAAAGGGTCCATAGATGTGCAAATCGTTGGTGTACAGGGAGAAGAGCAGTGGGGAGAGAACGCAGCCCTGGGGAGCTCCAGTGCTGATTGTACAGGTTGCTGCCTGTCTGTCAGGAAGCATTTGATCCACTGACAGACGGAGGTGGGCACGGAGAGCTAAATTAGTTTGGGCAGGAGGAGGTTTTGGATGATCGTGTTAAAGGCCGAGCTGAAGTCCACAAACAGGATCCTCACATAAGTCCCCGGTCTGTCTAGGTGTTGCAGAACATAATGCAGTCCAATGTTTACTGCATCGTCCACAGACCTGTTTGCTCTGTAGGCAAACTGAAGAGGATCCAGTAAGGGTCCAGTAATGTCCTTCAGGTGGGCCAGCACCAGTTTTTTCAAAATGACTTCATGACCACAGACGTTAGAGCCACAGGCCTGTAGTCATTTAGTCCTGTAATTTTGGATTTCTTTGGGATGGGGATGATGGTGGAGCGTTTGAAGCATGAAGGGACTTCACACAGCTCCAGTGATCTGTTGAAGATCTGTGTGAAGATGGGAGCCAGCTGGTCAGCCACAGGATTTCAGACAAGCTGGTGTAACACAATCTGGGCCCGGTGCTTTTTTTTCCTTTTCTGCTTCCGGAAGACTTGGCGCACCGCATCCTCGCTTATCTGTATTGCAGGTGTGGGGGAGAGGGGGGTTGCAGGAGGTGTGAATGGTGTGAGCGGTTGTTTTGGAGAGGTGTTCAGGGCGGGCTGCAGGAGTGGATGGTGTGAACGGTTGTTTGGAGAGGCATTCAGGGCGGGTTGCAGGAGTGGATGGTGTGAACGGTTGTTTGGAGAGGCATTCAGGGTGGGTTGCAGGAGTTTGTGAATGGTGTGAATGGTTGTTTGGAGAGGCGTTCAGGGTGGGTTGCAGGAGTTGTGAATGGTGTGATCACCCACCAAATTTTGCAGACGTTGTTGAATAATTTTGTCCTGTTGCTTTTATGGACTCTCTATGGGCTTCTCCCTTGACTTCATGCCTCCACGCCCCCCCGATAGCCTCATAGACAGTAAAAGATTGCATTCGAGCTTCTCCTCCTGTCCCATACGGTAATTTCTCTACTGTGTGCGACAGAGTCGCAGGTTATGACGCAATCGTTAGCCTATTTTTACAAAAACTGCTTCTACGGGGCCATAACATAAGATACAAGGTAATGGGGCCCTCTTATACATTTTCGTGTTTCTTTAGAAATAATGAATGGACAAATGAAGTCTTTAATCGCCTCAGATGTAACGCCAAAATGAATGGGAGTCAATGGAATGCTAACAACAGATGGGGGTCCGCTAGCCAATGGCGGCGCCCAGGGATGCTTCAAGAAAATATGAAACCCTGCCCCCCGGTATTAAAAAGTAAACATGGCCAAATAACTCCTTGTGCTCGGTGCTAGTTGTTAGCCACTCATAGTTGCAATCTTTGAAATGGTGCACAAAACCTTTGTTAGCAAATTCAGTTTGAGTAGTTTATCCTTTCTCAGTCATTCCTCTTTTGTTTGCAAAAGAGTGCCTTGAAAAAGGCATTTAGTAGATCGGCAACAAGATCTGGTGTAGGCGCCGATGACTGCAGCTGTTATTTTCTTTTAGTTTAATTACACTTTCATACCTTGGAAATTCCCAACTAAATGCTGGGGCGCAGTGTTGCCGAATTGGGCTACTTTAACACTGTTGGTTAACATGGGTTGTTTTTCATGTCCGCTGGTTGGTGTCAATAATGTGATATTTAGCCCCTGGAATGTGAATTTTTACCAGGAGAAACCCTGCCAAAAATGTGTATTTTACTCCTGGAACGCAATTTTTAATGGGGGACCCCTCAAAACGCGATTGGGCAGGTTTTTGTCAAGAAAAACCTGGCAACCCTGACTGGGGGTAGCACTGGGCACGTCGCTAGACCCAGAGGGTGTGCAGTCATTTTACGTCAAAATTTGATTGGCTGATGATTCTGTCACTAATGCTCATTACAAATCAGATGCATAACTTTGAACAAAAGGGAAGGACTATCTGTAGGTGCTGGCCGCAGCCTTTTGTTATGTAGGATATTAGAGTTCAGCCTCAAAACTAATCATAGGCCATTTTGTGGACATTAAACAAATAAAAATAATACCTATATAAATAAATAAATAATAACAACATGTTTTACACAATTTTATTTTTTAATAGGGCCAGCAGAGAAGGCCCTGCTGACCCTGACAGCCCACCACTGGCCATTTCCTATTGCATGCTTCTAAAATAAAATGTTTTCCTTCTGATCTACTGAGTGCAATGTTTATATTTGGTTCTTTCATTTTAATTGATTCTTTGGCAATTTTGTCTGCTTCCTCATTACCTTGAATTCCCACGTGTGCAGGTACCCACATAAACTGAATTATTATTATTCTCATCTGTCGTAAACTGTACAACCTAATCATGATTTCAGTTAAACTGTCAGTTCTATTTGTTTCCAATGATTGTAAACTCAAAAGGACTGCCATTGAATCAGAACATATTATTACTTTATCAGGTCTAACTTCATACACACACTCTAGTGCCATTAAAATAGCTATCATCTCAGCTGTATATACTGATGCACCATCTGTTATCCTTCCAGCCTTCCTCACCTCAAACTCTGGAACATAGAATGCATTCCCTGTCCTTCCAGTATCTGTACTCTTTGACCCATCTGTATATATTTGAAGAAATGAGTAGTATGAATTTTTTTATATTCTCATATACATATGTAATTAAAGGGGTCATATGATGCAATTTCAGATTTTCCTTTCTCTTTGGATTGTTACAAGCTATTGGTGAATAATGAAGACTTGTGAAGTTGCAAAGGCTAAAGTCCCAAATCCAAAGAGATATTCTATATAAAAGTTGAGACTCGTCCACGCCCTCCTGAAACGGCTCGTTCTAACACGTCTCTACGTCAGTTTGTGGGAAGATTTGCATAACGCCGCCCAGATGTTCATGCAAAGAAAGAAGAAGTACCTTTTATTCTTGTTGTAGTACTGTTGTTGCCGCTGCTGCCATGTCATATAGATGCAGTGTGTTTCACTGTGAAATCGAAACTACTTTGTTTGGCCTTCCAAAAGAGGATGATATCCGCTTCGTCATGCTTGGAGCTGATCCGTGCTGGTCGCTGAGGAAATACATCAACTTTGCACTGTGGATCGCCGAATTGGCTTTCACTGTGGATGAAGCGGCATCTAGCCCGGGGTGGTCACATGTGGTTGCTGCAAGACCAAGGTATGCTCCTTCGTAGAATCCACCTGCCACACCGTTCTCTCAAGCTGCCCGCACTGCTCATTCAAGCCGGCCGTGGCTCACTCTAGACCGTGGCTCACTCTAGGCCTCCCGGCCTCTGCTCACTCGAGGCCGCGGTGTGACGACTGCTGTTTCACTGAAGAAAGCGAAACTACTTTGTTTTTGCCTTCCAAATGAAAACACGACTAGAAAAAACGTTTATATCACGTTTATAATGGGTTTTATGTTTATGTCTCGTCGCTCCGGCTTACAATGCATCACAATATGTTAAGAGGCGTAACATTTCCGTCACACACTTGTGGCATTCGGCCAATCACAATGCGCTGGATAGCTGGCCAATCACAGCACACCTCGCTTTTCAGAGAGAGTAGCCTTGTGAAAATCAACGCATTTCAGAAGGCGGGGCATAGAGGAGAAACAGTATGTGGAAAATTTTTTTGATTTTTTTTAACCTTAAACCGCATAAACACATTTAATTACACCAAATAATGTTCTTTTTAGCAGCATCATATGACCCCTTTAAACTAACTGCTTCATTCATTTCCCTTCTGTTCTTATGTAATTGTATGTCTATTTCCGGTTGATCTATTATCCAAGGTGGAACTGGGGATACTACCACTATTGGGGCAAATGATACTGACTCTAGACCAACTTTCTTAACCCCCTCCTTTATTTTCCATGCAAAGCCTTTACCTGTTGCATTTAAAATTTCCCAGCAATCATTCAGAACTTCCCCTACATGATGGTTATATTTTTGTCCCTGTAGAATTACCCAGTATGCCATTGCTAGTTTCTGTCTTATAATTAATGGCATTTCTGACATTTCTACTTGTAATGCTGCAATGGGTATGGTTTTAACTGCTCCTAAAATTAGTCTTAATGCCTTAGCTTACATGACATCTAATTTCTTTAACAACGTTGATGATGATGACTGATGAGGGTTGATCGCATAAGACCAACATAAATGCCCTTTAATGACTGTTTATCAGCACCCCAATCTTGTCCTGCTACTGCTCTCATTACATTTTCCAATTTTTTTTTTTTTAAATATAAAATCTATATGGTCCTTCCATGATAATTTGTCATCAAACCATAATTAAATAAAATTGACATTTTCTAAAGAAAACCCATATAATTTAAGTAGTTTATTGTGTTTAATTTTCTTCCTTGTAAATATCTGGTAACATGTTTTAGATATTGAGAATTTAAATCCCCATTCTAATGACCATTTTTCAACTACTTCTATAGGTTCTTTAATCCACATTATGCCATCGTCTGCATATAATCCAGTGCTAATTCCCGGAGCCACTTTTCCAAATATATCATTAATCATTATATTAAATAATATAGGCCTAATCACACTTCCCTGAGGAGTTCCGTTTTCCATTAGAGTTTGAGATACTTCACCACCCACTTTAACTTGAATTGTTCTATCAAGTAACAAAAAATAAATAAATAAATAAAAATCTTAAAACCCAATTATACATTCTTCCTTCTACTCCAGTACTCTTCATTTTAATAAGTAATCCCTCCTTCCACAACATATCATATGCTTTTTCTATATAAGAGGGTATCCATCCAATATTTGGTATTGCAAGCATTTTTTTTGTGCAATTTATCCATGGTCATGCTTTTTCTTTCTTCTGCTGCTCAACGTTTTGCTCCATGCTGTCATCCAGATGTTCTAGTTTTTCTTGAATCATTTTCTCTGTATTTTTCATGTACTGCTCAGCATCCTCGATATGTCCCCTGATTTGTTTGTAATTGGAGCATGTGTCCGTGGTGGGATTGACTTGTGCATTCATAAGGGACTTGCAGATGTTACAGATCGAGATAATTCCTTCATTTGGAGACTTGAAATCTGACTTCATAGACTGCAAATCCATAACACTGCAAGTATACGATTTTTATATACTTATATACTTTATATACTTACTTTACGAATGGTATAACTGAATACTTTTCATCACTGTGCATTTAAATGTAATATGTGCAGATTAGATAAAATAACTTACTCATGTTTGTAGAAATGGTTCATCTTTCCTGTTACACACAAACACAAAGGACAGTATAAACAGATGTTTTGACACTAAGATCACAAATAATGAAATAGAAACAATCATTTAAAAGTGCTTACACAGTAAATAAAATAATAAAAAAATCTTGATGGCACTAATATCAGAACCTTGATGTCATTGCCTTAAAAAAAAGATGTTAAGATAAAGATAAGGATAAGATAAAACCTGTTTTTCCTCATGGCAGTCAATCCTGAAAATATTTGTTACATACAAAATCAGTGCATAAAACTGTTCTAATTTTTGTTGACACTAACCAGTTTTGTCTTGTTGAATGCTAATATGCATCGCACTAAACTTTTTAGATACAGATTTCAACAACAGGCAAAGGTTTACAAGGAAGTGTCAATAGTTTAGTACACAGAAAAAGAATATGCACTTTCGTGTGTACACATTTATCTTGTACCGATGTGTTACCAAAGTTGTGGAAAGTATAAAATTTTCACTGAGAATGAGCTGTAGACAACTGTATGTGCAATTTGTTTAAACAAATAAGAAATTCACATTCAAAGTGATTGTAAAAGATTGTAACAATAACCCTCAAAATTGATTAACCCCTACATGCACATTCTTTAGTGAGAGAATAAATTGTCTACATGAACCATTGGTGCAGTCAATCTACTGAAGAAATTTGGGGGTAGGTATAAAGAATATATATATATATATATATATATATATATTTTTTTTTTTTTTTTTTGCAGGCTACTAATTCTGAAGTCATCTTTTTCCTCTTAACACACTTTTTTTTCCAGTGTAGTATACTTACCCCCCAGCATATTAAGAGGAAAAAGATGATTTCTGAATTAGTAGCCTGCATTTTGTATACTATTTACATATTAAATAGGGCATTTTTCAAAGTGTATATAGAGGATTAAAGCAAAATTTGTGTGATTACCAACTACAGCATGTTTTATCAAAAGATCCTAAATGCAGCTGCCTTACCCTATCCAAAAGTCAGAGTCGTTTTGATCTAGTCACAAGATCTGTTAAGGTGCATTTAGAGTATCAGCAAATTTTTTCTTCTTGTCATGGTCTCTGTTCTGTAATGGGCATTCATAGTGCTGGAGCTCTAATGCTATTGGTAGATGTCTTGCTATATTTAGAAAATGTGATTACACATGATCACAGGGCCTCTTGAACTGCGTGTTATAAGGTAAGGCAGAGTAAGATGTTCTAATTTTATATCTCTGGTTAGCTGGTTATCAGTCTTCTGGGACACTGTATGTTGAATCTGAAAGTATTTATTACTTATTTATTGTTTGTTTGTCTATTTGTTAATTAGGATTTGTGGATACATTCAAATATTTAGATTTGTGGCGTAAAAATTGTACCTTTTTAATACTTTAATAATTGAAAACTGTAATACTTCATACTGTAATTCAGGATATTTTAACATTAAATTGATGTACAGATGTGACAGATTTTACAAAGATTGGTAAAATATTTTTCAAAAATGTTAATGGTACAGTTTAACTGAATAGTTGTCATCAATATGCATTTAAATATATATATTATTATAATTTAATTACAAATCATGCAACAGTATCAATAATTTAAAAGTGATTCAAGACAATAATTTAAAATAATACTGATTTTTACAATTACAAAGAATCTTGATGTTATAAGATGTTAAGATAATGATAAAGATAAAGATAAGTTTTGAGATTAAATCATTTTTTTCATAGCATCCTGAAAATATTTCTTACATACATCAGTGCATAAAATTGTGTTAATTTGTGTTGACACCAACCAGTTTTGCATTACACTGAGCTTTTTGGACACCGATTTCAACAACAGGTGAAGGCTTACTGCGAAACGTCATTAGTTCAGTACACAGAAAAACAATATGCACTTTTGTATGTACACACATTTATTTTTTGTATCAATTTGTTACAAAAGTTGGGAAAAGTATAACTTTTCACTGAGAATGAACTGAAGACAACGGTCATGCAATTTGTTTAAATGAATAAGAAATTCAAAATTCAAAGTAATTGTAAAAGATTGTAGCAGTAACCCCAAAATGTATAAGTCCCTACATGCACATTCTTTAGTGAGAGAATTAATCGTCTACATGAGCCACTGGTGCTTGGGTCCCGATGATTGCAGCTCATGTCTATATTCATTTCATAACCGTATTTTTCATACAGCTATAAGTCGGTGGATAAAATATTTTGCTCCTGAAGCCTGATGTAGTGACAACAGTTTCATTTAGGTAATGAGCCCACTCTCACAGTGGGGGTAAAGTACCCTTTGGGGCTTATCGAGGTGCCTCTCCAATCCGAACTCCTTGAACTGTGCTATGTGGTAAGACTGGATAAAATGTCATACCCACCCCCAACTTCCCATCTAATTTTGTATCTCTCTCTGGAAAATAGTTATCTATGACGCTGTATGTTGAATATCAAATAATTTGTTTATTGTTTGTTTGTCTATTTGTTAATGAGGATTTGTGGACTCATTATTTTTTAGATTTGTGGAGTAAAAATTATACATTCTTATTTTTATGTTCTAACGTTCTTATTTTGAAGTGAAAATGTAAAATTAAACTTTTGGGATAGGATGGCCCCTCAAGAATTGGCACAAAAGACCCAAAGTGTCATGTTGTTATTAGTACTATTATTATTTTTCTTTAATAAATATTGTAATCCATTATGTTATTATTCAGTAACTCCATGAATTAGATGTACATTTCAGACATATTTCCTTTTCATAGGCTAATTGAGACACATCTTTAAATTTGAATCCATGGTGTTGCTATTCTGACATATCAGATTTACTAAACAGGGGCAGATTCACGTTAGAGTGCAATTCCATTCCAAAAATAACTGTGCCCAAACCTTTTAAGCATTAATTTTTTCACTGCATGTCTTTACATGTCTTTAGTAAATCCTGACAGTACTATTTTAATGTCAAAAGACGGTTTGCGCTGGCGAAGCCGTTAGTAAATCTTAATACATAGTATTAAATTACCCACAGAATCAGACCTTGTTTCTTTTCTTTTCACATAATGAAATTTCAGTTTCAATCAGACCGAGACCACCTCAGTCAGGTGATCTAGTGTAGGTTTTCGTTTAAATGTGAGTGTGTTTGCCATGTTCATATATGCCTAAACAAACCAAACTATAGAAGAAAGATTGCCACGTTCAAACACTCCGAACAAGCCAGGTGTGAAAAGGATTTTATAAATACTGCATTTAAAGTCTTCTGCATATTTTGAACGGGTAGGGTGTTCAGCTGTTTTCTATTAATGTAGATGGTCCTGCAAACACTGCTTTTTATACAGACAACAATATAATGTTTCTCGTTTGGTTGTTTGTTTCAGTGGATCTGCTTTATTAATTAAAATAGGTTTTATACAGTTATACAGACTAACTTTGGTTTCTATCATATAAGTTGAGCTATAATTAATCTACACTGACTCTCAACTATAGCTATATTATCTGTAACAACCTTGTAAAAAAACCGATTTGTTAAATTCTCTCAGTAATATGATTCTTCTTCTTTACTGAATCCAGTTTGAACATCCTCTTGAATACTCTTGATTTTTTCAGGAGAAGCAGCAGGAAGAATGGCAAGCAACTCTCGATCAATCCCTTTCTAGCCTTGCGGTGCTCTTCCTGTCAAACTCCAATTTATTTTTCAAGACAAGATTTAAGATGCCTTTTTGTGCCTCATCACAGCCATTCTGGAGCAGTTTTCGCTCATGCTCAAATTCTGGCTTACTTTTATCCATGGCCATCAGTTTGCCCAGTGAACTGACACGATCCATCAGGTACTTGCTGGAAACATCTGTGTATGTTGCAGAGATCATATGGACCAGACTAGCAATGTTAGTGGCTTGGAAGGCTTGAGTATAGAGCAGATCTTTTGAGAAGAGCTTTCCATCATAGGAGAGGGCTTGTGTTTTTCTCAGATGTGGAGACAAAGTTTTATGAGAGTTTTACTCAGGCTGGTTTTCACAATGTTGGAAACCATCTGAAAGAAGTGAACCATCTTCTCCCACTGCTCCTTCACTCTCCCCATGGCATCCATTCCTTTGATCAACATCTCTATGGTAGTTTTGAAGTCGATCTCTTTCAGTTCACAATTTCTCATAGTGACCAGGATTTCAGTTAGTTCCTTCTGGTTGTTCTCTAGGTTCTCCACACACTTTTCATAAGTCTGTTTTGTATTGTTCAGCTGAGCTCGGGTCTGCTCAATGGCAAATCTTGCATTCTCTGTGGCCCTCTGAGAAGGACTTGTATTCTCTGACTTTTTTTCTTCTTTGTGCATCATTGGTGGTGTTGGAGAAAGTGGTGGAGTATTTGTGATGGCTTTACTTTTGCTATCAAAAATATGGGCTGACTTGCTCAGATCCAGGACCTCACATATTATTTTAGTGCTTTGTTCTTTGTCACATTTGCCATCTGGTGCATATTTTGCAAGCTGGTTGCATATTTCCATGCACTTTTTGCATAACTCCTGAGCTTGTTTATTTGCTGGACAGTCTGGGATTTTCTTTAAATTTTCACAGATTCTTACTATCTGTTTTGCTATGAAATCTGTGGTTGCAGTTTTCTTCTTCTGATCATACAGATTTGTCCAGGCAATGTCATCATCCTCACTGTTCACATTCATTAGTTGCTGGATATTCTGGACACATTTTAAAATTTCAGCAGACTTACTATAGACGTTTATTTCAGCTACCACATCTTTTTCACCTTCCTGATCTGACCCTGATCCTGATATTGCAGAAGAAATCAATTTCATTGGTTGACTAATAAGAGATGTAATTCCGGTAATCACACCTGTAATGGCTCCCGTTATCCCACCCACAAAATCCATGCCAATCATTTCCCATCCATTAGGGAGAGAATCCAGAGCTGCCTTGTAGCTCTCATGAGCCTGTTCCAGTTCCTTCTCCACGGCACTCAATGCCTTCTCAGTCCTTTTCCTGGTCTCTAGAGCTGACTGCTCCCTCAGTTTGCCCTCTTCTAATTTCTTCTTGACTGCATCCAGCTCTTCCCCATAGAAGTGCTCTGCATTTATACATGCTTCTAGCAGCTCTTGGATAATTTTGATGACTTCAGTGAAACGTTTTTCAGTTGCATCAGACAACTTCAGACATTCATCTGCAATGACTCTGATATTGTCTAGCTGATCAGGAAGATGTGCTTTGACGACTTCATCATTGTCTTGGAACAGAATCTTCACAGCTGTTTTCATGTAATCTGGAACTTGGGCAGTATGGAGGCGAATTTGATCCATGCTCGTATGCGCCTCATTAAATGCCCACCAACCAGAGTTACACACTTGCATGAGGCAAGCGCGAAAGGAATCAGGGTATTTGATGAATTTATAGCCATCTTTTGGGGGATTTTTATTGATTGAGAAATCTGTTGAGGATGAGATGAATACCAGCTCTCCCAGGATGGCTATGGATAGAGGTGCTGGAGTTAGATACTCTTCCCAGTTGGCATAAGGCTTCATTATAATTTTGGTTTGATCCCTCATGTCCTCAGCAGTAGTAAGGCTTTGAGTAGATTTTGAAATTGCAGAACTCATACTGTAGCTTTCCTTTTCCTGATAAAAAACAATAAGAACAATTGATAATAATTATCCGATCACAGAATCCAACTTTGTAATTAGCAGCATTTATCAGAGTGCCTTATGTCAGACTGAATATTTTTTGGCCATTTTTATGAAATAGTCTATCTAGGTTCATTAATCATGAATCATGTACATTGCCATTGGAGACAAGACGCTGTGCTGGTTAAATGATGAAAAGTAATTTAATACTACTCAATGCACTGCAATTGATCTGTACGAGAGCAAAAAAAAACAAGACCTTACCCTTTTGAAATGTCAGATGTTTTCTTAAAAGTTCAGGACTTTTAATGGTCTGATGGAATAGATCAAGCTGTAGGTGCTTTTATAGTGAGCATGTAGAAAGCTTATGTTCTATAAAAGGATGAGTTAAAAATAACACATCTTGCAACCTAGCACGGTGTACATATATGACCAACATTTTTTCAGTCACATACAGAGGCTTAGTAAGGACCTCTTGGGCAGAGAGGCGTCATGCACATTCAAAGTGAGGGGGCATGTGCCCCCTCAGATTTTTGAGCCAAGTGGATTTTGAATGCAGCTTCCAAAAGACAAAAAACAACAACAAAAAAATATATATTTTCTATATTTAATACAATCACAGCTATGTAGCATGTAGTGCTGGGCGGTATACCGGTTTACAATGAAAAACGGTGTATATTTTCGTTACGATATTAATTTTTAATATACCACCATACCGATGTATTTAATTACTCAATGTTCGGAACGTTATGCTGCGCCGCGGGCCGCGGCACACTGTTTCAGACGGACCCTTTTACAATGTTGCACTTCTAAGCAGCGACAGCGGTAAACACAGTAGTGCTCTGGTGTTTATAACGCCTGTTTCACACATACTCCGTCTGCAGTGCGTATGCGTTGCGTATTTTTTTTACGCACCCATGTTAACGGATTCCAGCGTTCATACTGCACGAGGTTGCGGTCCGTCAGTGCATTCCAGGAGCGGTGCGTCTATTTTTGTTGTGCTGCAGGTGCTGAATTAAAGTGAAAGTATGGAATGATTTTTGTGTCTTTATTATTCAATCAAACATACTGTGTTTGAAAGTAAAACTAATTATTTTGTAATTAAAAAATAAAAAGATTGCAAAAAAAAGTCCTCTTAAGGCTCAAAAATAAAGAAATTCATAACAAAATTATTTGCAGCGCATATAAATCTTTGAAAATCTTTATTTTTCTTTATGCACTCCAATATTTTTTTATAGCGAAACCACAAATGTTGCTCTTTTCTGCCGTCTTTTTTTTTGCGGTTCTAAAACTTTTTTTTGCGAGTTGAAAAGGTTTTGCTTGCGAGTTAAGCTGTCTCTCAGTGGGCAGTCTCTACCCACCAGGATGAAAGGCCTTTTCCTATTGGTCACTCTCGATTGAAGTCACAGGTTGACCACGCCCACTCAGTTTCCCCGCAATCCGCTGCACTGCCGCCGCAGTCTGACAGAAGAGCGAGCAAGGGTGCATCATGACGAGCAACAGGTCGTGTACTGGGTAAGATAACTAACTTAACATCTTAAACTCAGTGACAAGTCAACTTAATTATTATCTCCTCTCATGCTCTCCCATCTAAATACGTAAGATTTGATTAACCAACAGTATAGCTAGCTGCCAGAGCCCCCAATAGTAAAGCGTCAGGCCAATATTTTCAGAGATTATAGATTATCATCGCTTCAGTGAAGTAAGGTAAGTAACGCACATCAAATAACTAGCTCATTTGGCGGGTTATGATTCATCAATTATGACCGTGTGCACACTCAAGTCTATTCGCGGCACCCCACAACTGTAGTCTGCCATTCAGTTTTCTAAAATACAACGATTTGGGACTGATGTCTGTACATTCTGACTTCACCCTAGTCTACAGAGCTGTGTATTGTGCATTTTAATAACAGGTTTGTTTTGTACTATCTTTAAGACCTGTGCAATGACAAATGCCAAACTTATTACTTCAATAGCAAGGACTGATATTCAGGACTTGTCAGCCAGTACCCCTGTTAGCCTTGCCAAAGACTTTGCTTTGAAGACCTTTTAATGAACTAACTTCCACAATTTCAATATGCCCCTGACTTCTAAGTGGTGTTTATATTTGTGACTACTCCAAAAAGCCTAGATTTCTATCAGTAGAACATCACATTTTTCTTTTCTGTTTGCAGGAAGATTTGGTGTTGATGGAGGAGGCAACATCTTCAAGGCAAAACCTTAGACCTGATGCAACATCATCCATACATGATGCATACATTTTTATCTTTAATGTGTAGGCACTTGAAGACCAGTGCCCAATATGCACAGGAACATTTCCAGTGTCAGAAGTAGACCTGCCATGCCAGCTTTTGTGGAGACAGGTAATGGTAATAGGGACTCACATTGAAGCTTAAAAACATCTAAAAGGTGCTCTGATTTGGATCATACCTCACGGTAACCTACCTATGTTCATTACACTCGTTCAAAACAGTACATTGCAAAGGTCATAAAAAATTAAAATGTATATATACATATATACACACACACAGTTGTTTGGAACCATTACGTTTTTTTTTAATGTTTTTTGACAATGTTTTCTGCTTATCAAAGCTGCATTAATTTGATCAAATATACAGTAAAACAGTATTATTGTGAAATATTGTTACCATAACTGTTTTCTATTTGAATACATGTTAAAAATGTAACTTATTCCTGTGATCAAAGCTGAATTTTCAGCATCATTACTCCAGTCTTCAATGTCACATGATCATTCAGAAAGCATTCTAATATGCTGATTTGTTGCTCAAAAAATATTTATTATTGTCAATGTTGAAATTTTTTTTTGGGGGGGGGGGGATTCTTTGATGAATAGAAATTTATCTGAAGTAAAAACTGTTTATAACATTATAAATGTCTTTACTGTCACTTTTGATCAATTTAATGCATCCTTGCTGAATAAAAGTATTATTTAACCCCCCCAAAAAAAAAGTCTTACCTACCCCAAACATTTGAACAGTAGTGTATATTATTTCAGATAAATGATGCTCGTTTGAACTTTCTATTCATCGAAGAATCCTGAAAAAAATTGTACACAACTGTTTTCAACATCAGTAATAATGTTTGTTGATCAAAAAAAAAAAAAAACCATATTGTTATATTGTGACACTTAAGACTGGAGTAATGATGCTGAAAATTTAGCTTTATTGTTTTTATATACATGTATATGATTTTATTTATGTATTTTTACAGTGAGGAGGATGTGATTCGTCATGCAGCAGCACAGATAAACACCACAAAGACATCTGAAGTCTGTCACGAGATAACACGTCTGAAGTTGTGTAACATAAAAAAACAGGAATTCCAGTCAATCCCCTGAAAATCACCTTCCTTGGAGAGCCTGTAAAAATAAAATAAATAAAATTACATGTATATAAAGCTAAAAACAATAAAGCAAAATGTACAGCTCCATTACTCCAGTCCTAAGTGTTCCTTTTAGATGTTTTGTAAGTTTTTTTTTTTGTTGTTTTTTTTGAAAGGTGTTTTTAAGCTTCAATGTGAGTCCCTATTACCATTACCTGTCTCCACAAAAGCTGGCATGGCAGATCTACTTCTGACACTGGAAATGTTCCTGTGCATATTGGGCACTGATCTTCAATTGCCTACATATTGAAGATAAAAATGTATGCAGGACAAATTTAGTAAAATAGGAATTGATAACTGGCGATGTTCAATTTAGCTTTTTGCTTGTGTACCTCCTAAAGGGTGATTTTGACACTGGATGATGTTGCATCAGGTCCAAGGTTTTGCCTTGAAGATGTTGCCTCCTCCATCAACACCAAATCTTCCTGCAAACAGAAAAGAAAAATGTGATGTTCTACTGATAGAAATCTAGGCTTTTTGGAGTAGTCACAAATAAAAACACCCCTTAGAAGTCAGGGGCATATTGAAATGTGGAAGTTAGTTCATTAAAAGGGTCTTCAAAGCAAAGTCTTTGCAAGGCTACAGTGGTACTGGCTGGCAAGTCCTGAAGTATACAGTCCTTGCTATTGAAGTAGTAAGTTTGGCATTTGTCATGAAAGTGAAAGTGAAAGTTGTGACATTTGCCAAGTATGGTAACCCATACTCTGAATTGGTGCTCTGCATTTAACCCATCCAAGTGCAGACACACAGCAGTGAGAGGTGAACACACCGTGAACACACACACCCGGAGCAGTGGGCAGCTATATATCCAGCGCCTGGGGAGCAACTGGGGGTTCAGTGCCTTGCTCAAGGGCACTTCAGCCATGGGTATTGAGGGTGGAAGAGAGCGCTGTTCATTCACTCACCCCCAACAGGTCTTTGCACAGGTCTTAAAGATAGTACAAAACAAACCTGTTATTAAAATGCACAATACACAGCTCTGTAGACTAGGGTGAAGTCAGAATGTACAGACATCAGTCCCAAATCGTTGTATTTTAGAAAACTGAATGGCAGACTACAGTTGTGGGGTGCCGCGAATAGACTTGAGTGTGCATACGGTCATAATTGATGAATCATAACCCGCCAAATGAGCTAGTTATTTGATGTGCGTTACTCACCTTACTTCACTGAAGCTATAATAATCTATAATCTCTGAAAATATTGGCCTGACGCTTTACTATTGGGGGCTCTGGCAGCTAGCTATACTGGTTGGCTAATCAAATCTTACGTATTTAGATGGGAGAGAATGAGAGGAGATAATAATTAAGTTGACTTGTCACTGAGTTTAAGATGTTAAGTTAGTTATCCTACCCAGTACACGACCTGTTGCTCGTCATGATGCACCCTTGCTCGCTCTTCTGTCAGACTGCGGCGGCAGTGCAGCGGATTCCGGAAACTGAGTGGGCGTGGTCAACCTGTGACTTCAATTGAGAGTGACCAATAGGAAAAGGCCTTTCATCCTGGTGGGTAGAGACTGCCCACTGAGAGACAGCTTAACTCGCAAGCAAAACTTTTCAACTTGCAAAAAAAGTTTTAGACCCGCAAAAAAAAATACGGCAGAAAAGAGCAACATTTGTGGTTTCGCTATAAAAAATATTGGAGTGCATAAAGAAAAATAAAGATTTTCAAAGATTTATATTCGCTTCAAATAATTTTGTTATGAATTTCTTCATTTTTGAGCCTTAAGAGGACTTTTTTTTTTGCAATCTTTTATTTTTTAATTACAAAATAATTAGCTTTACTTTCAAACACAGAATGTTTGATTGAAATAATAAAGACACAAAAATCATTCCATATGAAAGCGCATTGTTCGCGGGAAAAATGAACATGGATTTACACACGGAGATGAAGTCATTTCACAAATAAATGTATACTAATTAAAGCTGTTTCACACGCAACACATTGGTTTTTTGGCTAGGTTTAAAACAAGAAAAAGTGCACTTTTAGATAAACAAGGAAAACAATATATATATTCACTTTTATGGAGGCAGGAAAACAAAGTTCATTAAGACCCGTGGGATTGCTTGTGATAAAGATTTAAATGCAAAAGCAAAGGCACGAGACTGTTTCTGTCTGTGGTGTTTTAATTTGAAATATTTTAACAAGAAAAGTAGGCTAATTATTGTGTTTAAATGTTTTTGCCGCTTGCTTGAGCAGCTCTTATTATACAAACCTAGAAGTCAAATGCATGAATAATGCGTTGTTTATATTTTTATTAAGTTTTAAACTAATGTCTATAACTATGAAAGATTGGTTACTGTTCTGTGATAAAAGACACACAATGCTGAAAAAAAAAAAAAAAAAAATATATATATATATATATATATTATTATATTTATATATTTATATATATATATATGTATTGTGTGTGTGTGTGTGTGGGTGTGTGTGTGTGTTTACATGATATGCAAATAAAAAAATAAACAAATGTTGTGTTTGTGGACTAAACAGCCGCGGATCAGTAGCGGACTTCAAACGCGTCCCACTGCAGACGGAGTATGTGTGAAACAGGCGTTACAGGGAAGATGGATGCTGCAGAACTAGTAGAAAATGAGACACAGAAGAGGAGCCTGGTCTGTTGTTTGGAGGGTTTTTTGGTTTTCCAAACAAACATTTTTATGCAAGTGCTGTCGGGCTAAAAGCACGTCTTGGAATATCAACTAGCAGAAAATTCATTGTACACATGATTATGCATGAGAAAAAACCCCCCGGCATAATTTAGAAAAAAACCGTGATATACATTTTTGGTCAAACCGCCCAGCACTAGTAGCATGTAGGAAAGTAGGTATTGGGGGCGGGGTCATCTGCCTAGGTATATCAGGTGACGCAGATTAGAGGGAGACTAGCCATTTGTATGAGTGACTGCCACTAGCACAGTGTTTCGGTACAGCGCAGGGGAGTGAAACTGCAGAAGGTTTTGATTGAATGTGATATTCTTAAAGGTGTTTCTTAACTAAGAAATGGCATAGTGTTTTAAGTGCACTATATGTGATGTAATCATCCCACAGAAGCACCAGTGTGTGAAGCCGCCTGCAGTTAAAGAAGATTTTTAATAGTTTTTTAAAAACTGTTTGAGGTGGACCAGTATGCAAGTCTGATAACCAGCTATTGTGGTACGATTCAATGTGAATTGTATGGAGTCAATATAATGCCACCATATATATGCAAAAGAATGAAGTTTTGCAAAAGAAAATAAAGTTTTGCAAACGAAAATGAAAGTATTGAGAAAAATAAATGTGATTTTTGCAACAAAAATAAAGAATTGCGAAAGAAAAAGAAGTATTGCAATAATAAAATAAGTTTTTCTAACAAAAATAAAGAATTGCGAAATATAAATGAAACAGCGCAAAAGCAATGATTTTGCAATACATATTTTCCATGGCCATATCTACTAATTTATTTGCAATGCTGCTTTTATTTTGCTTTTCAGTCAAGTTTGGAGCTTGCGATAAATACCGTTTTTCCCCTTCACGTTTCTTCTGCGCTTCTCACTTTCTGGCACTGTTTTGACGTGAGGGTGGAGTAAAGGGACGGGGGCGTGTACACAACATGCCTCCCTGGAGGTTACGTCATAGGCCGTAGACGCAGCTCACTGATCCAGGTACAGTCATGAGCAGAGGCATGCGAGTGGATCGTTTCTTTTTATTCACTAGCAATTTAAAAAACATGCATGTTTTTTGTTTTATTAACTTTACTAACAAAAATGTTTTTGTGTATTAGAAGCGTTTGCTCAAGTTAAGAAGTTTTCTAACATGAACATCTGCTCTTCTCTCTCAATGTGCACACTTTTATAGCATTAAAATGTGTATTGTTTCCCATTGTTTTTTGGTTAATTAAATGTGTATTAACAGTGTTTTGTTTAAAATCTCTTAACAGCCAACACGTATATGTGGGCCCATATGGGTTACAAAAAGGGCTACAGGGGTACAGAGTGGGGCATGGGCTCAAAATGGGCATCCTATCTGGGGCCCATTTGGGTAAAACTAAGTAGGTCCCACATGGGCAAACCTAGGTGGGCTCCCCATGTGGGACCTACTTGGTTCACTAATGGGAAATGAGTACATGGGCTGAAAATGGGCTACTAATTCAGATTAGCAAGAATACAAGTGCCAACCACAGTGTCAGTCCCAAAGGTTGATTACATGGGTAAGATAGTACACCACATATTTTTTATTGTTATTTTGACAGTTTAACACAATGTGACTTTAATCAAAATTTTTAAATGCCAAAACTGCTATTTTTTACCCAAATTTATGCAATTTAAAATTAAAATCACTTGCTGTTTTTAAATCTAGCCCTAAAGACTCATTTATATAGCCTGGCATTTTTGACGCTACATGAGAGCTGCTTCCTTTTATTTCGTCCTTATTGTGTCTTATTGTCTTCCTACACGTTGTTGACTTTTTGTATCATTAATATTTTTATTATTTTTTGTTTGTATAGCACTTTGATAAACACTTTGCTGTTTTTAAAAAAAGGGCTTTATATAAATAAACTTTGACTTTGACTTTAAAAGGATCAAGTGCTTGCATACAGGGAAAACATGCTAAAAAAAAAAAGAGTTTACAAAAGTTTGGCAGGATGGATCTCGCGAGATTTTATTCAGCAATACCCATCCCCCACCCCTCCTGAATCGCGCCATCGCGGCAGCGCCATCACTCACCGTCTGTCATTCAGTTGTAATCTTTCGGATATTTTTGCTGTCAGTGTATTCAAGGTAAGAACCTAATAATTGTATGCAATATATACAAAAGTGAACATTTTAATTAAAATACATTGTTTTCAAATCATAATATTTAACAAAACGTATGTTTCTTGTCAAGTTAGACTTTCAATTACACATCCACTTTCCCTAAGATCGCGCCATTTTCCCCCTACTTATTTATGACCAAAGCAATAAGAATTACTGTATGCTATCATTTTAAACATTTTTATTTACTACAAACTGTGTCCCAATTTATTGGATTTTTAGAATCTAGCTTTTAATATTTTACCACTGTTTTACGATATCCGACAATGGCAGTCATTTCTTAATTTGTGTAAGGTGTACATTTTAAACACCCAAAATGAAAGCAGGAATTTTCGAATGTAAGTTAATTACGAGACAAGACTGTTTTATATCGTGTCTGCTCCTGTTTATTTTGTGATCACAGAACAGTGCATACAGTGACCACTTTAGCTTTTATTCTAAAAGTGTTCACATTCAGTGAAATATTTGCATTCTCAAAATGTTTATTTTGACATTTTAAATTTTTTATAAATGTGTTTCATCTCAGAACAACAAGTTTTCACTGAATCACGAGAACCTTTCCTGTGCTATTTTGGGTTTTGTGTTTAACAAAACATCTTCTCAGTTAAGGTGGGGCCGGTCAGAAATATTCGTGAGCCCTCGCTCATGTTACGATTGAGTTCATCCGAAATATACGAAGGCAGTCACACACAAAAATGCACAGAAACCATTTGTGTATGACAGAATATTATATTCGATACCGTTATTGTATTTCCTAAAAAAAGTGTCAAAGTGGAGATAACTCCTTTGTTGCAAGAGCTCAAATATGGAATTTAATCTCTCTTTAATGCTGTTTATGTATTTTACAGGAAGCTTGAAAAAAAAGCCCTTACAACCCAATAACCAAAGAGAGGCAGAAAAAGCGTGTCAAAAGTGTCTAATCAGTGCCAGGAACAGGAGGAAACCATACTGCAAGGGCACGTGTTGGAGAGCAAGATAGGTAAAAGTCTTAAATTTAAAGTTTTTAAATGGAATACAAACTTTAAAAGACAAGAATGATTCTAAAATGTTTTACAATTTGTGTGCTATTACATACAGTGACCGGGAGGGGGATTTCGGGGACATGTTCACTTAGTTTTGTCGTGGCTACTATTAACTTGTGGAAAACATCATATGATCATAGCCAAACAATATTGAATCATGGGTTTTTAAAATTGTCCTGGGAAACCCACAGCACTACACATCTGAATTGGGTGTATTCGCTTAGGGAGACATACAAAGGCTGCATCTGAAAATTGACTTGTTGCCGAGTCGCTGGCCCTATCGAGAAGGTCCTGGCTGCAGACTTGCAGTCTGAGAGTGCAAGTGTAAGTCTGCAGCCAGACCCTTATGGCCCTATAAGGCAACAACATAGCAGTGTTTACACACTAATGCAGAGTTCATACTGCACAATTTTAGGGCCGATCGTCAGCCTCGCGACAGGTTTTGCAAAATTGCAAATGCACGTAATCATAGGCCATATCGGTACTCGTTCACACGCGAGTGACAATCACAACAGTGTGAAAGTATCAATGCGATCTGAGAAAAATTGAGAGATATTTGGCATGCTAAATATGTGGACCTTTCGGTGATTTAAAATCATGATGTGTGAAATTTGTTCTGACTGAACACTACATTGGCAATGACCAGGGAGGCAAGAAGTTCGGGGAGGAGTTATAGACCAGTGGCCGCATAAAAAACATGTAGCAGCCCCTTGGCGTCGACAAACGAGACAGAGAGTTTCGACGGGTGCTTAATCTTCTTTATTTCGCTCGCTTTGAGCGCCATTAACCGTGTACTTCGAGAAAACGTTGTGTTGTAGCACCGTGAAAAAATAACTACCATAAAAACAATATACTCATAAATAAAAAACATATGTACAAATGACAGATTACTTAAATAAATACACATTTTACAGATACCCAAAAGGCAAATAAATTATTACATACATGAGAAATGTAACCAAAAGAGCTCGACAAATAACAGGTGACATACGAAATTATATATCACTTTAAAATACAACATGCAAAAACCACACAATAAAGACACATACCTCGCTCCGCTTGCCAAAGGGTACTAAATGAACCAAACGTAAAGTGCATCACACTTTACAATATATATTTCAAACTTTTGTAAACACCCATGTGAGAACCACGATGTGCTCCTCGTCCGCACCTCTTTCTTCTACCTGCGTTACAGCTTACGTTACGTAGAGAGCGTGCGTGCGCGCACACAAACACATTTAAAGTGACACACACACATACATTTTTTTTTGCGTCATTTACAAAACATTTTTATCTTACCACTAAGAATTCTCCTAAATAGCAGTAAAAGTTCTTTAGCTAAGAGTTTCCCCTTAAAACCTATTCACAAAGCCGCTGAGACAAACTTTTACTAAGGAATAGACTAAAGTCTTAAGCTAAGAGTAAGGGCGGGGTTGACCTCGTTGCTATGGAGTAATACACAAGTGATTGGCTGATGGGGGAGGGAGTCAGCGATTTAATCATAGAAATATTGTAGAATGAGGTGTCATGTTTCCATATTAAATAAAGGTTTAAAAAGTTGTCCTATTCAAATACATATTTTTTTAATAAAATTTGCTATATTCAAATAATGTTTTTAAAATGTAGGCTAGTGTCACTAATTAAACTAGTAAATGCAGTTAATTGTCCGACATGATGTTTTATAAACAAAGTTCATCAATGGTCTTTCTAATCGGCTCGAGAGGAGGTCTAGCCTATATACCCGGGCTGGAGCCCCCTCACCACCACCCCGCTCCTCACATCTCGGATGGGGATACGGGGGAGACACGTTGTGTTTGGGCTAAATTCCAAGCTTGGATCCCTCGATTCCCCTTGGACAGCACACCAAATACGCTTATTATATATTTTGTTAACTCTATTCAATCATTTTTAAGGTGAAAAAACCTGAAAAGCCAAATGGCCCACAGGTAATCAAGGACCAATCGGAATTTGTAAAGGACTTATGTTTTTGGCGTCTTGTAGCATGTATCTATAAATTCAAAATGGTATTGCATGTATGAAGCAAAAAGTTTCCAGGCACCTAAGGGCTCATCACTATTCCCTCATTGGTACACGTGTCTTTGGGGGCTTTAGGGGGACTGGTTTTTGAATTTGGTCTTAGTGTGACTTAGGAATCCTCTGCCACTAATCCTAACGTTTCCACAGATGTGGACAGCTAGTTTAGCACTAAAATGCTTTGTGAAAGATACTCGGAGGGGCAAAAAAACTGGAGGACTGCCTAAAATTAGGGACCTGGGATGACAATATTTTTTTCAGAGTTCTTCTAAATCGTTCAATTTTAAGAAAAAACTGTTAAAGATGTTTAATAGTTCAGATGTTTTTGTTGAATACGGCCCGAGATATCAGTTATTTTTTAAATAGATATGTTTACAATTATCTCAAATGTAGAATAAGCAGAAAACATTTGCTTGACCAGCTGCAAAAACTGCAAGCCACATTTCCCCAAAAATGCTTTACATGTGCCTCCAATGCTGTTGGCTCTTGCTCTCCGCATCTCCCCAAACAAATTCTGGATAATTGTTTCTCAAATAAGTCATAACAACTAGAAAAAGAGAGACTATCACTTTCATTTTCATGTTTTTTTTTCTTTTTACCCTTTTTCACAACTCAGCGCACAGGACTATTTGGTCTTAAAACGGTTCGAAACCTCCGGTCACACAGGTGTGATCTTGTTATGTCCTTGTCAATTCTCACCTGTTTTGTGTGAAACATCGTTGTGTGGACAGGGACAGAGGTTGGTCAGCGAATTGGTCCTCTTGAAATAGTCATGCAATCTGGTAAACCCCTGTCCATTCATGCAGAGGTGAAGACAGGCAGTGGCTGCAACGGAGATAACCCCATATAGTCCATGCAGTCTGGGAAAGAGCTGGTGTTTTCTGGACTACTGTGAAATCGTTGTAGTGTGAACTCGCATAAGTTACCCTCACAAAACTGTATTTTGGACAGGGACTAATGAGGTAAATAGTTTAATGATTCTGCAACAATAAAGAGAAATCATTTGGGTGAAAAAAAAGTGAATAGTTTAATTAGTACACTACTTAATTCTCCACTGGCAATGACGTTCAAAAGTGTTAAAGTTTGTCAAAATGTACATTTTGCACGGCTGTATGTGCAGTGCTGGGAGTTTCCAGGAAAACCACTGTATCTATACTACTGATGTGGGGCAACAACGGGTAGCCTGACACCATCTGTTTGGAACGGTGGAAAAAGGGAAGAAAAAAAAAAAGGTGGCAACATGCTTGTTCTTTGTTTTTTTTTTGTTTTTTTCAAAGGGGCAATGTTGGGGAGAGCGAGGAGTGAGGAGCTGCGCCTAATGTTATTTTTTATTTGTGAAAACCTTTTAGTTTAGAGATTGCAGATATTGCATATAAAAAACCAATACACCGTTTTACCAAATACGTTTTTCATGGGGGAAGTTTTAAGGGGCTAGGTCCCCAAAATGAAAAATTGTTCATTAAATCGCACCATAGGTTGTTCCAAAAGCCGCAAGGGACTTGGTCACCTTTCGGAAAACACAAATTAAGATATTTTTGATGAAAATCCGAGGGAACTCTCTGACCACCACATAGGACAGCAATTACTAGCATTTCAAATCCTAGACCGTTAGTAAAAGCATTCCCTTAAAAATAGTCATGTGATTCAGTGGGCAGAGAGCTCTCTGATTTCACCAAAACTATCTTAATTGGTGTTCTGAAGATGAACGAAGGTCTACGAGTTGGAAACAACATGAGGAGTGAGTTACTAAGGACAAAGAAATTTATTTTGGGGTGACAACTAACCCTTTAAAAAACGTTTTAAACTTTTTTTTCTTCTTAGGATCGTTTTCAAAGTGTAAAGGTACAAGTGCCTAATAGTTTTCATGTTCAAAGTATGAGTAAAACAATTGCTAATAAAGTAAGTAGAACTACTGATGTCTGTTCATGCTGATCATAGACGTGGTTGTTATCCTATTGTTGGCTTACTGGATCTTAGTGCTGCGGTCGACCCACTATGGGACACACCAATTCTTTTGGCATAGACTAGGAAAAAACACTTTGTTGGCATTAATGGAGAAAGTGCATTAGCCATGGTTTGAACCATACTTATATGACCGCCATCAATCTCGTTAGCAGTGATGGAAGAGGTATCATATTGATCAGGGTGCAGTATGGAGTCCCACAAGGCTCAGTACTAGGGCCGTTACTCTTCACGCTTTACATGCTACCCTTGGGAGATATCATCAGGAAACATGGTGTTAGCTTTCACTGTTATGCTGATGATACT
>NC_056594.1:24995543-24997635 GCF_018340385.1 Cyprinus carpio | reverse complement strand
GAGCAGAGAGAGGAGGATCACGCACCTCACAAAACAGTGATGCAGTTACACTGACAGTATCAGGTGTTGATCAGCTCTTCACATACACACATATTTACATTGTTACGTCCAGTATTATAAGGACGGCTTGGCACGCTTTTGTTGACATAACCGGAAACCAGCCCCAGCCGAAGCTGTGATCACCAACGACACAAAAACTAAGTTACATAAGTATAATTTATTTAAAGTGAAAAGAATTAAACTAAGGAGCAATGACTTCCAGGGCGCCCTGTACGGCCAAAATAATAAACAAAATACAACTTATAACCAAACATATATAAATTACCTAGTCAGGGAATAAAACAAAATTACACAGTAACTTCCCGTAACTCCCTATAAATAAACAAATCACAAACAAGACAAAAAAAAATAGCAGGACACCCCCCTACGCCCCTAAACAGAACCAAATTAAATCATCATAAACAAACGAACACAATAAACCAAAGATTTTGGGATCTGCCGACGGAGGAGGAAACCCGGAGCTCTTTCAACGCCAACAAGCCAACGCGCCAGAATGAGCCTCCATCTTCGTAAGTGCCGCCCTTTTAAAAGGCGCTTAACTCAGTAGATCCACCAATCAGACTCCACCGACGACAGCCAATCCCTGCACACATATACAAAAACAACACCCACACAAAAACAGATACCTAGGATCGTGCAACACCCCCACACGAAAAAAAAAAAAAACATTTTTTTTTCTTCTTCCCCTTTTAGACAAAACTAAAAGAACGAGATAAGGCATCTGCTAGTACATTGTCCTTGCCTTTTATATAGCTTAATCTCAAGATTAAAATCTTGAATAATCAAGGACCAGCGCATAATTCGTTGATTTGGCATTATGCATGACAGACAAAAATACAAGTGGATTGTGATCAGTAAAACGAAAGCACAGGAATAGAACTTGATCCCACATACACTTCCTGAAATGTTGTAACGCCAGTAATAAAGCAAGTGCTTCTTTTTCAATAGTACTATAGTGTAACTGATATGGCAAAAACTTTTTCGAAAAGTAGGCTACAGGGTGCTCAACTCCTTGAACATCATCCTGCAAGAGGACTGCTCCGGCTCCGGTAGAAATAGCATCAACATCAAGTTTAAAAGAACGTGAATAATCCGGCGGCAGATAACACTGGATCACTACACAACAGACTCTTCACAGCTTCAAAAGCATGTTGACACTCATTAGACCACAGGAATTTTTGCGAGGCACGGAGCAAATTAGTTAATGGTAAAGCCACATCTGAGAAATTTAGGCAAAATGCTCTATAATAACCTGCCATACCTAAAAAAACGGCGAAGATCACGCTTGGTTTGAGGCACAGGAAAATCCACAATTGCCTGCACTTTCTGAACTGCAGGACGTACTGCGTCCTTGTCCAACCCGCTTACCCAAATACAAAAACAGTTGCCTTGGCAAATTCACACTTAGCCAAATTCAACGTGAGAGGAAGCTTTTTGAGCAAGCGTGTGAAAACAACAAGGAGGGTGTCCATATGTTCTTTCCAGCTAGATCTAATACACGACAATGTCATCCAAATAGGCTTTTACAGTTCTTAACGCCAGCCAAGATGGTGTTCATTAAACGCTGGAAAGTCGCCGGCGCTGCCCGAAGCCCGAAGCCATCACAGTATAATCCAGGAAATTGTCTGGAGTAACAAAAGCAGATATTTCGGCCAGCACGCCTCAAGTTAAGGGACTTGCTATCATCCCTTTAAAAAGATCGAGCTTTGTAACAAACTGAGCCGCATCCTACATTATCCACACAATCTTCCATTAACGGGGAAAGTGGAAATGAATCAGGTTTTGTGGGATCGTGATTTACCTTACGGTAATCCGTGACAGAATCGATGAGTACCATCCGGTTTCTGGAACAAGTAAACAAGGCTAACTCCAAGCACTCGCCTCCGGCACACAGCCGGAACCATTGTCCAGCAGATATTTCCACTTCAGACTCAATGATTTTTCGCTTTCACTGGATTGACTCGATACGCATGCTGCTTAATGGGTAGATGTTCACCACATCAATATCATGCTGGAATGACATTTGTCTGAG
>NC_056594.1:24906310-24994543 GCF_018340385.1 Cyprinus carpio | reverse complement strand
ATGCTCTTGAGCTTTGACTTAAGTGTCAAAAATTCTTAGTTAAAAGTAGGACTTTTCTATGAGTAGGAGACTTTTATAAAGAAACTAAAAGACTTTCATTAAAGTCATTTAAGACTCATTCGTAAGTTTACTGTGGTGACATGAGTAAATAACGCATTACTTTATATTCGGCTGGCTTTCATTTTATATTTATTTATTTATTTATTTTTTAAATAGACAAAATCCCAGACCCGATTTCCTTGCGAAGTTGTCAATTCGGTTTTGCATGGTCATATGGAGTATGAGTGGTAGACTTGTGTGGGAAAAAAGTAATGTGAAAGCATTTTTAACAAAAGGGCAGTATCATAACAAACACGTAAACAAAAAAAGGATTGGTAATAAAATACTTTCACAAGGCACTGTATGTGTATAAAAACATTTACACAAAACATTTACCCGAGAGCTTCTCTCTTTTTTAAACACACTGAATGGTGATACACTTATATATCTCGTTTTTTTTTTTTTAGTAGGCAATCCAAGCAAAAGAGAATGACTCCCCTGTTGCGGTTAAGTCAAAAGAATTCTGTCAAGATTTCCAATGTGCTTTTTTTTCTTGATTTGGCAGATGACCACACTTCAGGCAGTAGCAACAGAGTTAGGACTTGAGGAATGCAGATTGGGAAACATTTTTAAACAAGAATAAAACCAATAATAAATTCCTTTAAATTCACTGTTGGTTGTTTTATTTGTTAAAATAAGTGAGCATAAGAGACTTCTTACAAAAACATAGTAAAAATACCAACACCCCACCTACCAAAAAATACCCCCACGGCTTCTTTTTGCCCCATCAGCCAAATGTGACCATTCTTTCTACAAAAATAATTTTAATGGTAAAAAAATATTTTTTTAATGATCAGGGCCCATATGTATAAAACTTCTCAGAAATGCTCTTAAGCTTTGACTTAAGTGTCAAAAAATTCTTAGTTAAAAGTAGGACTTTACTATGAGTAGGAGACTTTTATAAAGAAACTAACAGCAACTTTCATTAAAGTCTAAGACTGATTCGTAAGTGTTGACTGTGGTGACATGAGGTGGAAAGTAACGAATTACATTTACTCGCGTTACTGTAATTGAGTAGCCTGGGTGCCAGCCCGAACCCCGCCCTAGAATATGAGTATGACGAAGTCAGGCTAGTAATTGAGTAGCTTTTTTGTGTACTTCTACTTTTTAAAGTAATTTTTAAAATCTGTAATTTTACTTTTACTTAAGTATATTTTGTTTGAAGCCCATTGTAACTTCGCCTACATTTTAAAACACATTAAATTACTGAGTAAAAAAAAAAAAAAAAATTCGCTCCCTGGAAACTACTGGCGCTAAAATCACAAGAAAGATGCAGACGGACAAACCAGGCGTTAGTGGTGCAGACACCGCTGAAAACGAAACCCCGTCATATTCTGAAGTTGAACTCGAAGGAAATATGAAGTGAACCCCTGGCCATATTTATGCTTTATTAATGCAGTGTAAGCTGTGCTGGCCTAGGGAAGACAAACTAGCAGCTTATAAAATCTCGACAAGACATCAACCCTTCGCAAGCATGTAGAGGTAAGCTAAATAAACTGCATCGTTGCATTGGTGGTTAAAATGAAGCCTTTACATTTAGCAAGAGGTTTTGCACAAATTAGCCAAAAAAGACCAGTGGTGCGGAAGTGTGCGATAATATATGCGTCTGCGAATAATATCATAATTGTGTGTTTTAATGTATGTGCGCGCACATCTATAGTGCGTACTTTCACTGTGTGGATTCAGTTCTGTGAAAATGCATTTTAGAATGATCACAAAGAGGGGGGGGGAAAAGGGCAGAAAATTTACATATTTATATCATTTCCTATAGTAAATCAAAATCACACAAAGAATGCGTCTTTTCCTCTAAAAATCATCATGATTTTTTATATATAGATATATATATATATATATATAGGCTATATCTATATAGATATATATAATAGATATATATTTACAAACAGGTCAGTAAACAAGTATTTAATTAAGAGAGGACTTGCGTTTTAGACACCATATTGCCTGTTTTTTGCTCTATTTCTACAACAAAAAATAATTGCAAACACAGCCACCAAAGGCACAGTTTTGCGTCTCTGAGCAACATGACAGTGTTTTCGTTCCTGAATGAATCAACCGTTAAAAATGATTCGGTTCAAATCGCAATGATTCATTTATTAACAGTGACTTGCTGACAATACTGGCCATTTTAATTTCACATTTAAAGTATCTTTTGATTTTGTTTTTTTAAATAATTAATTTCTTTTAATTTCAAATGAGTATTCAACCATTTGATGTCTTGTATATCAAACATTATTCATGCATTTGTAACTGCCAGGTTAAATGCATTCATGTCCTGCCATTTTAAACAGTGTGTGTAATACATCTTAATGCCACTTCCGATGAAGCTTCTGCATTTTCCCTCTGCATTGAAAACGATGAGTTTGTTGATACTGATTTGCCTGGTAACAGCCCAAATGTCTTATTATTCTAAATAACTGATTCCTTTAATTAAAAACAACTAGTTTGAGATTAATAGGCCTATCCTATTAATTAGGGTTATATCTAAACTGTGCAGGACTGTGGCCCTCCAGGAACTGGGTTCGACACCCTTGGCCTGTCCCATTTTTGCCTCCCTCCCACTGTTAAAATGTAACTAAGTAACTTTTACTCTTTTTTTTTGAGTAATTTTAACTGATTGCTACTTTTTTACTTTTACTTGAGTAGATTTTTAGATGGTACTTTTACTTGGACTTAAGTAAAAATTTCATTAATGTTATGGTACTTGTTGACTTGAGTAGAATATTTTTGTACTCTTTCCACCTCTGAGTGTTGTGAACTAAGGACTACAGTGATATCAACCCAAAATAGCAACCTCTGAATCAGCCAAATAGTGAGCTTGCTCATGTGAAGTGACAGCAGCACAACACCAATCATTTAATCAACTACAAATAAAATCATTTAATTAAGAATGAAATATTTTAATATTTAAATGTGTTTTTTTAAATGCTTTGCACTGTGGCAAAATTATCACAATTTATTACTAAAGTGAACATGAGTTCAATAACTGCCATATGCCAAGGAAATTTGACATATTCACCCTTAATAATAAAAAAAAAAAAAAAAAAGTGCAAGATTATGTAAGCATATTGCATAGTTGCTTAGTCAGTTAGTCTGTTACAATAATGCAATGAAAAATGCAAGCCAAATTGTGCAGTTCAAATATTTTGGCCATGCTATCATACAAAAACAAGAGGACCATGAAATGTAAATAACGTATGTGTAGTCAGGTGCCAATTTAGTGATTATTGTCTCAAGATTTAGTGACTTCCTCATCCCTTTAGAGACTTGTTTTCAAAAAGCCTAGCAACAAAATCAAGTTCTGTTGCCCGGCGATCTGCCTCCGAACGTAAACATTTTAGAAAAACATTTGATGATAATGCAACTTTTTAAAAAGTATTCCCATTGATTTTGAAGTTAGCCCAACTCCTAATTTTCCGTGATATATCCTTGTTTTCATTAAACCCAGTTGGGCAGAAGTACGCTGTTCTGGCAGCCAGTTTTTTTTTTTTTAAATGTTTTGCATGTATTGCTACAGCTGTGATTATTCTAACTCTGGTCATTAAAAGGCTGTTTATATGCATATCCCGCTAATTGTTTTTCAGAAGCATGCATGTAAGAGGCTGACAGTAAGCTGAACATAGACTTGTTTAATTAGTAACTCTGTATCCTGCATTTTAAAAAATCTTTATTGGAATGTGGCAATTAAGATTTTTTATTTTTAAACCTTTATTTGATTACGGCAACATAATATTGTGCCTACAATGTTTCCCATTAATAAAATCTCTGACAAAGACTATCAGCCAATCACTGTGTGGTATATAATAAGTATGCTGACATCATCCATAGCAACGCGGTCAACCCTGCCCACATTACTCTTAGCTTGAGATGTTAAGATTTTTTATTTGTCATGTTAGTCCTTTTCGGAACACAATTTAAGATATTTTTGGATGAAAAACCGTGAGGCTTGTGACTGTCCCCATTGACTGTTCAAGGTCCCAGAAAACCAAGAAGCAAACCGTATGAAAAGCATCGTCAGAATACTCCATCTGGCCATCCGCAGAGTTTCAACGTAAAGACGTAATGAAGCGACAGGAACACTTTTTGTAAGCAAAGAAAAGAAAAATAAAGACTTTATTCAACACTTCCCTTTGTCAGCAGTCCCTCCTCTATGTCTCTCCAGATCACCGTATGCTCTTCTCAGCTTCACTGAAGAGCATCAATAAGGGCTTATAGTCCAAAGTTTTTGCATCTTGGAGGCAATATTGATATATCTACATGTTTGCACTTCATATTTTTTTTTTAGACAGAATCATTATTTCTATTTATTTTCCACCCACCACTGCAAAGAACGAGATGGGGCACCAGCTGTAATGTCATTATGAAAATTTATGAGTGCAACTGCTGCAATAGTCTGTCTTCCCCCATTTACTTTCCTGTTTCAACAAGCAATTCTCACTGCCTCCAGTGCATTGGATGTTATTATTGAATAACATCACATAGGTTATAATGTGCAGTATTTGATATCCCTTTTTAGTCAGACTGAAAGCCCTGCAGCGAATTAAAATTAATGGGTGAAGGCTAAAGGGTGATTGTTATTTAAGCAATAGCAGGAGGATCCGGTCAACAACAATAACACAAAACATCTCTTACAGGCTCCCCGTTCTAATATTTTATTTAACAGTAAAGCTCAATAAAATTAGTGAAGGCTACACGTTCTCAGTGCAAACACTGGCCTATTCATCCCTGTGGCTTTTTTTTTTTTTTTGCCAGTGTGTGAACAGCATGTAGGGATTGTAGAAACTTCAAATTGAAAGTAAATGATTCAGAATGGATTTTCCTAGGGAAAATACTAGAGCTTTGAAACCCCAATTATCCCCATACACTGAGGAACCAGAGACGTTTGTCTCACCCGTACACAAGAAAACTGCTGGAATGTTTTCTCAAAAACATAACTTCTTTGAAGAAAGAAAGACATTACTTCTCGGATGACTTAAACTCTCCAAAACCACTACTACATTTTCTCTACATTAATGTGGAGGTTCAATGTGCAATTATGAACAATCCTTGGCAACTTAGTGGAATCAAACAAAGTAAGATTGCAGAGAGCTGTCCCTTCTACAACCTGAATTACAGACTTTCAAAAACCAAATTGAAAAAAATCTAAAAGCACCTATGTTTGTTTTTGTGTGTGTGTTTATTGTAATATTTAGGAAGATTACATTTTTTTCAACACGGTCAGTGTGTCTTAAGTGACATCAATGAAAAGGAAAAAAATCCAGAAGAACTCTGGATCGTCATATTGATATATTGTCTAGTGTTAGGGTAAAGAATATGTTGTTTATAAGTTTTTCAAGAGGCCCAGAAGCCAACAGCTTGTACTTGGAGTGGACCAAGTGCCATAACATACATACAATAAATAAAAGTGTGTTGACAACACCCCTATTTTTTGATGTTTGTTTTAAAAATGGAACATGTAAAAAACAGTTAAAGACTAAACTTTAAAAAGAGAAAATCTGCATTTTTTTTTTTTTTTTTTTGTGTATTCATGGAAAATTTGCCATGCTAGTGGACAATTTAAAATGTAAATCCTAATCCAAAAGTACATAAAAATGCTTGCTTTCATTATAATATTATTATTTTTTACAATAAGCTTTTGATTACTTATGCATGTTTTAATTAGAAGATTTTCAGCCGAGGTGATTTCATAGGCGAAATCCCCCTGGATGTGTAGCGCATCGTGCCCCTGCCATACTGTTACTATCACACCACCTCTTGCACAATGAGGCCTATTGTTTTTTTTTTTTTCCCTCCAGCCTAACTTTCTTGTGTTTTTTGTCCTTATTTTTTGTTATGGCCATCACATAAAAACAGGATGCGCCGGACACTACACAATATTAACCAACTTCCTTTTACAGCGTCTTCTTCATTTTCTCCCTGTATATTTTCTAACATTACTCTAATCGTCCCATTTTACAATATTACTTGTTCAGGACTATGCTCCGGCCTCCTGCATCATGTCCAGCTAGGTCTATTAATAGTAACCCTCTGCTGATGAGTATTGCATCGCCTCAGCTATACAGGCCAATTCGGTCCCACTCCCGAGGGAGTGTGTTTATGTGTGATTGCTCCCCCCCGCGATTAGTTGCGTTACATCCGGTCCTGCCCCGTGTGTTTCTGGTGGCGTGACGTCACAGTGCCTGCCTCTCTGTTTATAATAGAACCCACATTAACACGAACGAGGATAATATACAGAACATGTGTTAATTGTTGTGCTGTTGTCTGCTCTAGCTCCCTCTAAACCATGTTTTTTTATATGGGTCTGCTGAATTACTACTGTAACCTACAAGTAATATAATTTTCTTCAGTCATTCAGTGATTGAATGAATGAGGGTGTTACGGGGGCTAAGAAAAGTCTGGCAGTTTAATTTACACTTTGTATGTTTAAAGTATAATTATTTGATAAACATGTTCTATTTCTCGTGAAGAGTAAACATTTTATTGCGCAAAAGAAATACCAACATAAAAATGCATTAACTTACTTTTTTGTGTAATGTTGAAGGCACTGTTTCTTCACACTCAATTCAAGTTAAGTGTCCTGATTTGGTTTAATTTTTTAATTTCTTTAAAAGCTGGCAGTTAGAGGTATGAAAATTTTTTTTTAATTATAAGAATAAGTACATTTATATAGTTATAACTTATTACATTCACGATTATAACATGAATCTATAAATCTATATTTTCATGAAATTATTTGTATTGTCAATCAGTAGCTTTCATCTAAACTGTACAAACTTTAAAATAAATGTTTATTTAACATTTATGATACTATGGCTGAGTGAAATTGTACTTTTATTTAATTATTATTATTTTTACATTATTTAACCAATCAGATGAGAAAACACCAGTTGACCAGTTAAAGTTGTGAGAAAGATATGTGCACACAAATATAACATTATATTATAGAGAGAGACTTTGACAACAAATCAACATTGACAAGATACTAACAAATGGCAATACATTTATTAAAAATATGTGCACACAAAGAAATAGAGAGAAATCTTACTTTCTCCATTAAATCTTTATTTTTGAGTGAATACATTTTCTCTCACTCCATAAATATAAAAAGGGTTCAGTGCCTCAAAGGCTACATTCTCACTCTCCGTCCAACTCTGAGTATGTGTGTATCTGATTGAAATCATATCTAAATAACTGATTGTCTTTGTTATATACTGAGCTAGGGTTGATTGACCTGTAGGGGGTAATCTATTGCTGTTATTTTCTGGAATATCTGCACTGGTTTCTACGGCAGTGATGTTGAGTTGTCTGAGAGCAGACTTCTAGATGTTAATGTGTGTCACACGGTTGTGTCTGGTGTTCACAGTTTTACTAAATACGACTGGATTCAATCGAACATGCACAAAAATCAGATTTAGACCAAGGGGTGGATTGAGGCTGGAAGTGTTTGGAGTGATATTTGGTAATGTAACAGCCAGTAACTTAATAGAACAGAACAGAACTTAATGCGAGAGTATTTATAAAGTTCTAGCAGGTCCACGATTGTCCCTTCACTTAACATTATTTGTAATGCGCCTCCCATCAAATAATCGTAAAGAGCCTCACATCTCATCTTACGATTTGTCCATTTTCTCTAAATTCAAAAAACTAAATGTGGTTTTTGACTCCTCAGTTCAAGAGGAAGTGTGTGAGCATACATTGCTTAGTCCAAGACACTCAAGAATCCCAAGTCCCGGAAGGTGTCCACGAGCTGATCTTCAGTGTCTTCTCTAGTATGGAACGCTACTGCACAATCCAGTGCAATTTCTTTTCAATTGTTTTTGTGAAGATGCTGTACTGTAAAAGCAACCAGAAAACGACTTCAGTGAGGCTAGCAGCTTGAAATCCTCTTTATAGAAAAAAGTCCCCATGAAGCAAAAAGACCGAAATCCCCCAGATCGTGAGGAGCTTCATACGCAGGAACCGGCAGAGTTTCTCACAACCTTTCAGCATCGGTATACCCACTCACGTTCCCTGACAGTCTTTTACAACACGATCCACAGATACAAATCAAATGAAATAAAAATCACTTACAATTAGGAAGCACAATGATGCAGTCAGACCCAGCGAGAGAACCGCTTTCTTTCGCGGTATACAAGTACCATGACCGTCTCAGATTAGTCTAGTACAGAACTTCAGAAGCAAGGTTTTTTTTGTTTCCTGTTTTTTTCCCTCCCAAGAATAGAATAGACAAGAAAAAGAAAAGGGTAAGTTCTAGTATTGCTAGTTGGTTAAGTGCTGGTGAAAAAAGGATGAGTCTTTAGGATGTTTTTTGAAAATAAGGTAGGGCTGGCTAACTGAGTGAATGGGAGAGGTCATTCCACCAGCTGAGGAACAGTCAGGGAAAGTCTATGAAGTGATTTTGGAAGCCCTCTTTGGATGGCAACTTTAAGCCGTTCCTTTTAGGCCTGCCGAAGCTTCTGGAGGCATAGATTGATTCAGTTCAAATCCATTGAAAATCAAAATGGCAATATTACCACCAATCAAAATATTTGTGCCGCAGAACAGTGATCTCTCTGACTAAACTGTTCCAGATTTGTTTCAGGTGATCCGATCCAGGTTATACTCATAGAATGAAGTAACATATTGAAGTAAACGCTGCATTGATAACCAGTGTAATGCTTCATTTGGGTTTGCTTCCGCGCAGTCAAAGTTGCAGCTGTTGGAAAATGAGAGGCTTGCTAAAATGTTTGACGAACAAAGTTTGATGAATATTGCGCTCAATTAAAAGTTCAAACCAACTAAATAAGGTTTAATATTGATAATGGCAGCCACTAGGTAACATTACCAAAGATTTTGTGATATGTTACAATAAAATGAATTTTGAAATAGGCTACGTTGATGGTTGCATTTTTTGTCTTTTATCTCAGTATTTAGATCAGTGTTGTATAAGGGTTTATGCTAGTCTAGTAACGCTACAATGGATCAAGAGTTTAAAATAGCTTGTCTGAGATGTAACAATTATGATGAATGCAGAAATATTTTAATTCAGTCTAGAAAAAAAATCCACCGGTCAAAACTGTGACCGACCATAAAACAATTTTTCACACACTTTTCAAAAAAAAAGAAAAGTAATTGATTGTTTCAAAGGGTTACTAATTACACATTATTTGGATATTTTCATGTCTATGAAAATTTTGGAATTAAAGGGGTTCCACACATTTTCACATTTTTCTAAACTCTTCACACAGTGAGCATCAGTCTGTGTGGGCTAAACTGTGATCATTCATTATTGCTTTGGCAAAAAAAAAAAAAAAAAAAAAAAAAAAATAAATTGACTAACCTGCAATTCACAAATTCTTTTCTCCCTAGACAAAAATAATGCTCATTTCAAAACTGAAAAATTTAAGTTCAAAACCAACAAAAAACTAAAAAATTTTCTCCTATCTAATTAGCTAAAACTACTGAGATAGTTTCCCAAATTTTTAAGGTTTTTTTTTAATCATTGTTTTTTTTGAGTGACAAAATAATACTGTAACTCCTCCCCAGCACACTAAAAAACATTTTGTTCACTATTTTAGGGGTTGAAATGATAGAACTACAAAAGGGATTTGCTGAATTAATATTTTTCGGGGAATGGTTTTAAACAAAAACTGTAAAATCAATATCTTCTTCGGGGTGTTTGGGCTTAAAAAGGGTGGGTTTTGGGGGAAAGTGGGGGGAATGTTCTGGAAAAAATTCCAATTTCAAAAATACAGCTTTTTTATTTCTAAAATTTTAGTTCTAAAAAAACACTAATTTTGGAAAAAGTGCAAATAAATTTTCCCCAAATGTGGGGGGAACCCCCTTGTGTTTTAGATTTAAAGGGGGACTTTGAAAATTTAAAAAACCAATTGATTATTTAAAAACCGGGTTTTAAAAAAAATAAACTGAGAAGACCTAAAGTGAACAAATTAATGTTCTGGGGCCTTTTTCAAAATACTCACTTGTGGTTTTGAGCCTGCCCCAAAACCCGGAACTAATTTTTCATAAGACTGTCTCTTTTTCAAAAAAAAAATTAAAAGCACAGTGCCATTAACAACCACAAAATCCCCACGGGGGTGTGTTAAAAAACCACACGCATTTTTCCCCTTTGGGCCCCGGGGCCCCATTTAAAGCACTAAAAAAATTTAAATTTCTTATTTTTAAAATTTTACCAAAATTTTAAAAAAGCTCCCTCGCTTATCAAAAACCGGAAAAAAAAAAGTTTATTAAAAAATAAAAAAGACACTCCTCTTTTGGGAATGGTTTTTTAAAGGGTTTAGTTTTCTTTTTTCATCAGAAAACAGAAACTTCATTTTATCCACAAAATTAGAGGGGCTTCTTACCACCACACACACCCCACACACACACAAACCCACACAGACAACAGATTTTTTTAAAGGCGGGTTTACAACCCACAATGGGAATCTTTGGTCACAGTAGTTTATTACCCTCACAAGGGTTTAATTTATTAGGCGCACTCACAAATGAAAAATAAATCCCCAAACCAACAGGGCTAGTAGATGTGCAGACACAAGGGGGTTTCAGTCCGGGATTTGGGGAAAATTTGACCCTCCCAGCACGTCGAAAACAAAATTTCCCTACTGCTCTCCTCTGTCTCAGACATCTCCCCCGAGCGTCACTGGGGGTAATTATCCTAGAGAGATATTGAAAAAATAGCACAAAACACAACAAAAGGTGCAAGCCCTCGGGCCACTGAACATAGGACTGGCTGCAGCCCCAGACATATTTGTTGTTGTGGGGAATGTGATCTGGGGATTTTCCCCCCTTCACACAAAAAGGGGGAAACATAAAGGGCGCTAAACGGTTTTTTTTTCTTTCGGGGGGAATGCCTTTTTTTGATCTTTTTATTATTTGTGTTTGCCCCTTCCACAAAATATAATGCACCAAACCCCTCCCAAACCCAAACCCCACACTCCCCAAACTGAAAACCACCCCCCGCCAAGTGACACCTAAATGTCATTTTCACATCTTTAAAAAAGTTGTACTGATCCCTATTGGACATTTTGATTTTCGCTACATTATTTTTCCCCCCCCTAAGGGTAGTCTCATTTTTTAAAAAATCCCTATAATTCAGCCAAATTAATTTTCACTTTCCCTAGTTTGCTTTAGGGGGTTTCCTATGGAGGGCAATTGTCCTCACTTTCAGGTGAATCATTATTTTAGAAAACAGCAGTACATTAAGAAACCACTTTGGGTTTTAAACTTCTGAAAAAATAACTGGTTTTTTAGGGTTAATTGTTTTATAAATATAGTACTGCAACAAAAAAATTAATTTTTTACTGACAAAATTTTAACCCTAAACCACAACCCCGGAAAGTGAAAATTTTGGTTTTATCCTACGGGTTTTTTTTTATAAATAACGAAATGTTTCCCCATATAAAGGAATGTTGGTAAAAAACTCACGTAAAAGTCAGTTTTTTGGGCCCCTAACCCCTATACATCGACAAACCTTTAAAGGGGTTTTTAATACACTAATCATGTAAACAAATAAAATATTTCCCTCTTTTTTAAATGTTTTAAAATGGGAATTTCTTTTTTAAAAAAAAAGTTTAATTTTACAAATTTTTTTGTTTGGGGTTAAAATTTTTTGGGTTTTAAAGATTTAAAAGAAAGAAAAGCCAATGATTCAGGGAAACCCCCAAAAATTTAAAAAGGGAAAAACCCAAAGGCAGGGGAAAAGTTTTCATAAAATGTAATCAATCAAATGTAAATTTAAATTTTTTCTTCCCCTTAAACCCTTTAAGCTGCTTCTTTATTTTCTTTTTTAAAAAGCCTTTATATTTAATTTTTACTAATTTTTTAAAAATCTAAAAAATTTAAGACTTTAAAAAGTTAAAAAATTTTAACTTAAACTTTTTCAAAGATTGTCCCTTTCCATTAATTATGAACCATTCTTTTCATTAAATTTTTTGGGATTTTCCCAATCAGTAGCTTTCATCTAAACTGTACAACTTTTAAATGAATGTTTATTATTTAACACTTATGATACTATGGAAGAGTACTTTTATTATTATTACTTTTACATTATTTAACCAATCAGATGAGAAAACACCAGTTAAAGGTGTGAGAAAGATATGTGGCACTAAAATATATTATAATATAGAGATAGACTTTGACAACAAATCAACATTGACAAGAAACTAACAAATTACAAAAATTTTTTAAAAATAAAAGTGAAAAAGGGAAATACAGAGAAATCTTATTTTTCCACTTTGAGTGAATCAATTTTATATATTATAAATTTATGACATCTTTTTATATTGCACCAAAACTGGAAAGCACTTTAAAAATCTAAAGTACATCGCAGTGTTTCAGAAATCTGCAAGAAACTAAATTGTGGTTAATATGTACCCGAAATTCAGCTTTCTTGGATGAAGAAAAAAAAGTGCATCTGATATTTGACCCAAAGGTTTCATTCTCTTCAGAACAAAAGAGTTTATTGGAATGTTTAACACCAAGGCATTCGTCCGGTGTCGGAGCTTCCAAAACAGACATACATCTAATTTAAGGTAATAAAAAACACAATAAAAAAAAGAATTACAATCTTTATAAAAAAAAAAAATAGAGAAAAGAAAATCTCAGACAAAAATTGTGAATGTGCTGTTTACAGTGGAGAGTTTTATTTCAGTTTCTGTCCTGAGGTGTGTTGTGGTTTTTGGGGGATATGGGGGGAAAAGCTTTTCTTTTTTTTGGGGGCTCAGTCCTTGTAGCGCCGGCCAGAGAGCAACGCAAAAAAGTTGTGGGTGGAGGGGTCCAGAATTTTCCCACCCCTTTTTCTGAATCTCTCAGCCAACCTGAGTATTTGTGATCTGATTGAAATTGATCTAAAAACGGATTGTCTTTTTTTTTCTAAACACTGGTTACTGGATGTTGCCAGAGTAGACTGTTCTAATGTTGGTTGGTTTCACTTTTTATAAATACACGGCCAATAGCATGCACAAAATCAGTTTTCCCCAAAGGGACGGGGGTAGGTTTTTGGAATGTTTTTAATTAACGATTTACAGGTTTGGCAAATAAAAGAAATTATCTTTGTTTAAAAAAACCGCTGATATGGGCTGACGATCCGCCAGCCCTGCGGAAAAATTATTGCGTATTTATAAAGTTAAAAGGGTTGCCGGGTCCAGTTTTTCCTTCACCTAACATTTTTGTAATGTCCCCCAACAAAAATGTAAAGTGCTTTCTTATTTGGGAAGAAAAAAAGTTATTTCAATTTACAAATTTTTCCCCCACAAAACAAAAAACTAATGTGGTTTTGACCCCTCATTCAAGGAACATGAGACTCGTTTGCAGTCAAGACATCAGAATCGCAGGTGTCCCCGATACTTTAGTGTCTTTCACAAACCCAAAAGGGCACGCTGCAATCATGCCATTTGTTCAATTTATTTTTCACATTTTTTTTTTTCGACTGGCTGAAAGAAAACCCGAAACTGACTTCAGGAGGCCCAACACGGCAAAAAATCCTTTTTTGGGCATGGGTACATAAAAAACCCGAGAAAACCCCAGATCATGAGGAGTTCCCCGGAGACGCAGGGGGTTTTTCGGGTTTTCGCCCGTAATGCCCCACGTCCCGAATAAAACACAAAAAAATTAAAATGCAAATCAAATCAAATAAAAAGGGCAAAGAAAAGATAAATTTTTACTTTCAGGGGTTTCATTTTTAAACCCGACTTTTAAATTATTTTAAAAAAACAAAACAAAATAAATTTAAATTATAGTTTTAGATGTACCCATTATTCTTAAATTGTTTAAAAAAAAGGGAACCTTCTGTCTGGTTTGATTTTTAAATAAAATTGATTAACTTTATCCGCCCATACATGAAAAATCATAACAAACACGATTTGGTGAATTAACTGTAAAATTAATTTCTCCTACACAGAAAAATTTCTTTAGATTAGACAACTGTACTTTTGTCCGTTAGACCCTTTTTTTTTTTTTTTTTTTTTTTTTTTTTTAAATACTTGGGGAATCACTCTTAGATATAAAATATAATGAGTTTTCTCAATGAGAACAACATTCCACATTAGAGCAACTTTAGCCTCACAATTTTGTGATGCAGTCCCCGATCATTTCCCTTCAAAAGATACAATACTTTGCCTGCGCAGGCTTCTTTTTGTTTTTTTTTTCCTCCAGAAGAAACAAACACCAGTCCCAGGAGACTGGAAGAATCAGTAAAGCACCCGCCACAGGTGTCCAGCGTTGTCGGAGGTTTTGGGTGTGAGGTTCTGTGGTGGCTTCTTTGTTGAGTACAATGCTGGTTCGGTAAACATCACAAAGGTTGAACACTTAACTATAATCATCACTGTAACATTGGGGAAACAACCCACAAACAGACCATCATCGACAGGCCCGGCACGGTGACCAATCACCGGCTACCAGCTGTTTAGAGTCTTCTGCCAAATCAAAAATAATCATACAGGCTTTACTCCTTTGAGATCAACGTCAGTGAAGGATCTGCATGTTTACACAGGTTTTTACACCAATTATCTAAGAGTTGTGCAAGCAACAGTTTCTTCTCTTGAGGAGTTCATTCTGTGGATCAAACAATGTGTCACATCTGATGTCCTTACAGCAGTAAAGATCACCTCCATGTTACACTTATAATTCCTTTTCAAACTGCTGTCCTGCGGCTATAAAAAAAAAAAAAAAATTAAAAAAAAAAAATTATATATATATATATAATTTGCCTGAATCACAGTCTCTGCCGTTTTAAAGTCATGCTACTGTGTAATGTAACTTACGATTTATTCATGAGCTTCTTATGAAAACGGCAGACAAAAACTCTTGTCGCATGTCGACAAATCTTTTCCAGCCTCAAAATAATAAGAATATACATACGGTTTACAACAACGGGGGACACAATGCACGGAAACAATTTACGATTATTTTTTCTCAGAAATCCTGATACAGGTAACCAGTACTGTGTAGCTTGAGCACAGACCGTGTGAAACCAGTTTAGCAGTGTATCTCAGACCCTGCTTGCCAGGGAACTTGTGCTTTGATAAGGCCTGAGGCTTCTGGCGGACAGCTGAAGAATCAAGACGCAGTTCTCTTCAATTGCGCGCAGTAAGACTGCCTGGTTTTCCACGTACAGACCGCAGCAGTGAGCACACAAGCAGACTGCGCATCAATTTTTGCTGATCGGTCTCTTGTAAAAGTTGTTTCACTTGAATCGCTGCTCTCCAGTTGCAGCAGTTTTTTGAGGTATAGTAACATCATGCGCCGGGTAGTTGCCATCCAACTTCAACTCAGCCACCACACACAGCGACTGTTTGGGACAGAAAGAAAGAACTATGTGTTTTAGAATTTGAACAGTGTTTCTCAAAAGTTTCATCTCATGCATTCCAGACAGCCCCATCAGTAACATCAGAGGTACTATATTTGGTGTTTGATTCTATGAATAGCGACTGCTTGCTGCTCTGCAAGTCCTTCTTTGCAGAAAAAAAGAGCAAGCAATGTCTTCTCAAAAAAAAGCAAAAAATATCAACCAACAAATATCATACTTCCTATATCGTTATAAATACATCAAGCATATTGTCTTGTTTGAGAACTGCATACGGGAAAGCCGGGGATAGTGTGTAGGGGATTAACCATAGGTCACAGGAAAAGTAAAATCGGGGTTTTTTTCTTAGATAGGACGCAAAACTGCCGGTGGAAGGAGTCACGCAAGTGGGGGGCGCGATCATCAAAATGCACACGGATTGTAGGGAACTAAAGGCCTCAATCTCGGCGAGCCAGGCATAACAGATACACCCGTCATACAGCTAAAGAGAAAGGTTAGAAGCACGACACACGGGAAACACCGCAGGGTAACCGTGGATTAGGTAGGGAGGGATCAATGGAAGTCTCTTTGTGGGTCCCACAGGGCATGGAAAGTATGTCGCTTTAATCTGGCGGAGCAAATACAGAACTCAAAGGCTCGACAAAAATCTAAAGTCAGGTTGGGGGGCAGATCTGCGCGGTACAAATTAGCATCTAAGCAACAGTGTAATGGCTATAAGCTTGGCTTTTTGGTGGGACTGACAATGCCTTTTAGAAAAATAGCTGCAACCTTGATCGAATACAGCAGAGAAAGAACGAAGCAAGAGTAGATTCATTTAAAAACTTCACAATATTAAACTGAACTCGGAACACAACGAATGGCAAACAGGAATTAGTTGAATTTGTGTTAAAACAATTTGCTGTAATATATACTACTCTTCTGTTTCATCATGTCCAGATCAACTATCACAGACAATTAGAAAATTGTTATTTAGCATTGCATTTGTTTTAGTGCCTCACAATACAAACTCTCTCATCTCATCAGAAAATCATTCAATCTCGGAAGGACTGGGAATATCTTAATCTTGTTGTGAGAATAGATAAAGATAACTTTTCACAAAACATCCGTTCCCTTGCACGAATGGTGAATGAAAATATCTTAGCAATCAGCTATTCTAACCTCCCCTGAGACAGAACAGGGAAGACTAAAGAGAGTAGATACAGAAACGGAAGAGGAGGGAAAAGCAAGAGAGGAGGTAGGTAAGAAAGGAGAGAGAAGGGGAGGGACAGAGCAATTGAGGACACAGAAACACTCTGGCTGAAATAGTTCTTAACACCCAAACTTACTGTTCCATCAAAACACCTGTTAATGACAAACATGTACAAATCAAAGGCATATTCATATATATAAAATTTCAGCAGTCTTTTGTGAGTTTTACAGTTCTGGCAATGCATCATGTAAGAACGGTCCTTCACACCCACGCTAAATAACGATAAATTCCTACCGGTCACAACTACAAGCCCAAATACGCAAATGTATTCTGGAAAAAAAGAGTCCAAAAACAACCCATCCTTCTACTTCCCTCAACTCTAAACCCACCTGACACAGCCAAGACGAAGAGTAAGACGACTTTCTCTTAACAGCACTGCGAAATCTTCAAGATTGAAGATTCTTCTTCTCCCCGTCGTTAAAGCAAAACACTATGTAGTTTTCGACATTAAAATAATGTCTCTAAAAATATTTCGGTGGTGGTAGAATACCTCTAAACCGGAGAAGATGTTCTACGGCCCGCTACTATCTGAGCAACCTACTAGCCGCTGTAACCACACACTCTGGTTTAGCGTTTGGGAGGGTCAGTCCACACCACAGACTATACACCGAGGACGCCTCATTGGCTGCTTTGAGCCGTGGCTGCGATACGTCACGCGTTCCGCCAGGTTTGTGAGGGCAAGACTGCCTTAAAAAATAAACGGAAAGTAACGGAGGCGCTGCGGTTTTCCGGACAAAAACTCAATAAAGTTTACATTTATCAACGCGATTTCAGAGGTTTGTGATCTACATGCAGTTAAAGCTAACTTTGCCTCCAGTATATTAGTTAGGTTTGGAAAATTATTAATTTTCCTAAGAAATTGTGAAAGCTCACACGTTGTCTCACTTGCTGATTTTTTCGGTTTACAATTCTATTGGCATTATAAAGTCCCACTTGAATGGTGGTCGCGTCGGTGTCCAAAATTTTATCAAAAAAGATAGAGGGACAGGTTTTCATTCTGACTAGCTGTCATGGCTGTGTCCTCATTTGGCTGCATACGTCATCGGGGAAGTCTAATTTAAGAAAATTAACCGTTTAAAGTGCCAAAGTAAAAAATAAATTATAGTATTTTAAACCTCACAAAGAATAAGTCGATTTTATTATGGTTACTTTCTTTTTAAATAAGACATCCTCAATGACGTATGCAGCCTTCAAATGCGACCTCCGGAGGACGCAGCCATTGTAGGTCAATCGCGCTTATCAACCACATCAACCACCGTGGTGTTGCTTTAAATGGATGTTCATGCCGTATGGATGGAGGGATAGGGAAAGTATTTACCCCCTAAACCTGCCGTAATCATTAAGACATGAGCCAATCAGGTACACATGCTCGAAAACGAACGTCCGGTAACACCCATTTACTTTCCTGTTCGCACATAATTATCACCACATAAATATCCTACACTCACCGGTCCTATTTTCAACCACTCACGAACAAACTTTTTAGTGAATAACTATACTTATCAGATAGAAACAAAAATTCCTAACCACTATAAATACAGTGTAACTTCACACAAACAAACAAGATTCACAGCGCTCGTGTGAGTGAAAGCAAGAGCAGAGGGCGGTCCAGACCAGACCGAAGAGTCCTTGTTCACTTTCAGACGTCGAATTTTTTTTTAAATCTACGTTCATATTCTGTATTTATTAACCTACCTCCATTTTCTTATGGATGTTAAATAGGATTCCGTGTGCTGAAGTAGCGAACAGATTCAATATTCTCGGATGGTAAAACGCTTTACTTACTTGCGACTGCAGCAGTTACGAAGCGTCGAGAACACAGCCATGATGGCGATTCGTGTGGGGGGCTCGTGGCAACAGCACGAGCAATGCTGTCTGATTGGTTCCCAAAGAGCATTTGAATCGCTGACGTCATTTGTCTGAAAACGATACTTGTGAGTAGTGTTGCCAAGTCTTAGACTACTTTAACACTGTTGCCGCGGTTTGAAGCGACCACAGTAACGTGATATTTAGTCCATGGAATGCGAATTGTACCCGGGGAACCCCGCCAGAAAACGTGTATTTTACAGATTTTTAACGGGGGTCCCTCCTCGAAACGCGATCGCTCTAGTATTGAGTAGCAATTGGGCGGGTTTTGTTGTGAAAATCTGGCAACCCTGCAAGTTGGGAGGCAAAGGTCCCTTTCAACGACGTATGTTTCGTAGATGTCTGCGGTAGCAGTGGACAGCGCATTGCGTGCATTTTGTTGTTTTTCTGGTTAACAGTTAAACAGGCTTTTTTATATCCATTTATCTATTTGTATTTTTTTTTATATCAGTGGATTAGCAGCCTTAATATTCGATTTCCACATGCCGTTCATTGTTTTTCTTAAATCAAAAATGTCGATGAATTACCAATGATGAGATCAAAACAATCAACCAAGTAACACAAGAAACCAGAAAATCACACACACTTAAAACCATCTGCAGGTAACGTCCTCAAATCTACGGGAGCCTTAGGTCGATACTCCACCTCAAAATGAAAATTTTGTCATTAATCACTTACCCCCATGTCCTTCCAAAACAGTAAAGCTTTGTTCGTCTTCAGAACACCAATTGAAGATATTTTTGATTGAAAACCGGGAGGCCTGTAACTGTCCCCATAGACTGTCAAGGTCCAGCTAAGTATGAAAGCATCATCAGAATACTCCATCTGTCTTCAGTGGTTCAACCGTAACATTATGAAGTGACGAGAAATACTTTCTGTACACGAAGAAATCAGATTTGAATGAAACACAGCGTCCATGTATAACAAGGGTGTAGGGGGCGATTTCAGATACACAGCGCAGTTTGACCCAACTAGACAGTTGGGCAAGGGGGTCTCAGGGCTTACTTTTCCACATACAAATTAAACCATATACCTTTCATAACTGAAATAAAAAAGTTAACCAGTCTTTGAAGAAAAAAAAAAAAAAAAAAAGATGACTAACCTTTTAAGATTAGTCTAAACAGTTTATGAAAGCGGCCCCCTGGCCCTGGAGACTCTGTCGCTATGGAAACAAAGACAACAAAATGCAATCACGTTCAAATGAGCTTCTCTACTTAGAAAATTTGTTTTCATTATAATTGTTAGTATCCACCCTGCAAAATCCCTGGCCTTTGTAAGATACGGGACAAATCGTATCGATTTACCTTTAAATACGGGACGATTCCGTGTTTTAAGGCAGTGGTCCCCAACACTGCAGGTTTTTCCATGTCTCATTAATCACCTGATTCGATCATCAGCTCATTTATAGAGACTCCAACACCTGAACTGGGTTTGTCAGACAAAGGAGAGATGCAAAATGTGCAGTGTTGGGGGGCCTCCAGTGTTTGACAGAAGACCAGAGAAATGTGTATCAGTTTTTTTTTTCTCATTAGAAAATTAAGTCTAGGAAGTTTATTGAGAGCACAATAAAACTTACATTTGCCTACGTTAGGCCTAATCTGGGACTTGCAACATAATGTATTTAATTTACTTTTTTCTTTATCTCAATGCCTTTGACCCATTGTTCAATACTTCAATTTCAGAAGTCACTTTTCCAACACTCTTCACAAAGTGAGCACAGCATCAGTCTATGTGAGCTAAACTGATCATGTAGGCTGTCATTGCTTTAGCACAAAATACATTCAGTGACTACATGTGTCAAGGTTTACAGGCAGCATGACTCTCTCAACACACTAAAGACAGTCATTGATCGCCATCTAGTGGTGAAATTATAGAACCTACAGCAAGAGTAAATTAATCTTTTTCTATAGTTCTAAAATATTAGCTCGAAAATATTAGTTCTTAACAATAAACACTAATATTTGGGAACGTGCAAATCAATTTCTAAAATGTGTGGAAACTGTGTTTTAGCTTTAAATGTGGCTTTAGTAAATTAAAAGCATAATGTCATGATTTCAAACATGGTTTAAAGAGAATGTGAACAAATTAATAAACTGAAAGATTATTTTGCTGCAAGCGAGCGTAACTGATTTCATGATGTGAAACTGGTACACGTTCTCTGTCTCTATGAACTTTTGTTTAGTCCAGTTTCTTCTGTAGTTCTTTTGGCTCCATTCATTACTCCCTGATTGTGTCCAGGAACTCACACAGCGGCCCTTGAGGACCATCATTGATAAGCAGTGATTGGAGATGCTTGTTTACTCCATAGCAGTAAAGATGAATGAGAGAAACGTCCAGGAAATCAGTGAGATATAGGGAATGTCCAAAAAGTCTCTGTTGTAGGTGGACCTCAAGGGACCCACTACCTTGACCGAGGAAGATTAAGAGTCTTCTGTAACGCTGGATGAACTCAGAGACGAGGGAGGAGAGTAAGATTAAAATGCAACTTTAATCAAATATACAATAATTTAAATAAACAAGGAAGAGAAACCAAGGAATCACAAGAGCAGAACTGAGGACACCCACAACATCCACAAAATACAAGACTTGACTAAAAACACAGGAATCATATGTACACAGAGTAAAAACGAGACACACCTACACAATCTGAGTAATGAGAGGGGGCAAAATAACTACAAAAAGACCACAGAAGAGACAGGAAGCAGGAAACTAGGTTAAACAATGGTGCAAACAGACAGTGGACATGTAACACAGACAGTATATCTTCACTGAGAACATCTGATGAGAAGACAACCTCAAGAAACCTGTAAATGTTCATCAGCATGTGGGTTTTCATTGTGATTTTCATCAATTTTAAAGGTAAGATATAACCTCATAATTTTTTTTTTTTTTTGTAATTTGATGTTAATTAATTTTCTCCGGTCGCTTAACCTAATAATACTGGTTCAGTAGTTGCTAGTCAGTGTACTGCGTTTTGTACTCTTCTATTCTTAAAATATGCAACTAGCATTGTTAACAGTAAACGTGTTTAATAAAACTTGCCGTTTACATCAGAATGAACCATCACCGTTCTACAGTCTCGTAGAGTCAATCTAGAAATGCTCTCTCGCTTAACCTTGAGTTTTAGTGTGAAAAGGGAGGTTCATATACTTTGTTCAGTATCTTTGATGCAATAAATATTATAAGAGTAGACGGATGTTGTGAATAGCCTACTATGTTTCTAATCATTTTATATACAGATTTAATTTGAAGTAATTGATCAAGTTTTTGTCTCTGAAAACAACTCTGTAAGATCATCTCTGGTTGATGCATTATACACACATATCATAAAACAAAGCAAAAATCAATGCATGCGTCACTTTACCGGAAAGGGTTATGATCTGATAACTGGCAGCAGTTATGGACATTTTCTTTGTGGTTCAGAGGTAGGAGGAAGTCACACATATGCAAGTCCTTTAGGTTTCAAACCTGCAGTGGAAACAATCAAACTAAGACAAGTCAACAACCATTAAATGTTAAATTCTGTGGAAAATTTGCACACACACAAAGGAATAAATAGCTATTATTGGTGCAAACTTTACTACCACAATCCAAAAACCACTGATCAGGAAATTAGTCTTTCCCTTTGCTTTCTTTAAAATGTATAAGTGGGTGAGTGAACTCGTAGGCATCTCTTTACAGGAAGAAGAGTCAATGTTGTACTCAATATTGATGGATTCAGTCAGTTTGTTAGTAGTTGAAAAATGTCTCCCAGCTCTAGGGTTCAATTCTGGACTCTGACCAGACCGAAACCTGAGCCTGATGAATTGTTCTCAAGCCACTGCTTGTCATTGCAGTGTGGGCAGGAGCATTTTCTGATCACAGCTTCTCAATTGTGGGAAGTAAGCCATTCTGCAATATTCATACTCCAAAGCATTAAGTTAGTTTTAATTGAGCATGCAGCAGCTGAAAAGGCTCCGCATCATGACACATCTTCCACCACTCTTCCTCCACGACATAAAAAAAAAAAGCAAGCAATAACTACAAACACAGACCAACAAAATATAACACATATTTAATGCATTTAATATTGTTTCAGATCTAGTGAACGCTGGATGGGATGAGGTGAAGACAGTGATGGAAGGAGATGTTCTCACTCTACACACAGGAGCTACTCAACTACATAAAAACTCTGAGACTATATGGTTTTATAAAAGTGACAGTCTTGCTACACGTATAGCACAGATGAATGAGGAGAACGTTTTTACACATTATGAAAATAAACTTGCTGACAGATTGCAACTGGATCAAGAGAGCGGATCACTGACCATCTGGAATATCAGTAGCAGTGATTCTGGAGTTTATGAAGTATCTCTCACCAACGGGTTAGACATCTCTGAGAGGAAGATCAGAGTTGATGTATATGGCAAGTTACAGCTGCTACCAATACAAACAATAAATAATGCATTATAATGCAGCCTAATGCACACCTAGCCATGGAATATCTCACTTATACCATGATCTTTTGCCATTCAGTGGACAATGTCAAAAGATCATGGTAAAAGTGAGGTAATCCATGGCTAGGTGTGCATTAGACCTCTACACTGTGCTTTAAAATAATTTAATTCACACTTGTGTATTATCTCCTACATTATATTAATTGGTTACATTAATATTCAAATATTATCATATTAGAACTATAAATAATGTTGTAGATAAGATGTTACTTAATTATAAATATCTATTTTGATTTGATGATTTCTGTTAAATGTGGCTATTAAAAGATGTAACAACTTTTTTCTTGTCCTAAAGCACCTGTCTCTGTACCTGCGATCATGCACCTGTCCACAGGTGAGTCTTTTTAGTCATTTGGTTGCTATCTTGTCCTGTAGGGTTCCTCTAAATCACTGCTGGACGAGAGGAGCAGGAGCTTGTTTCTGAGTCAGTAAAGCAACAAAATAAACACTGCCTGAACTTTAAGGCTGAAATGTAACATATACAAAACAAATCTCTCAGGTACTTTAAAGCAGCCACGAGCAACGGAGGATTTCTGCTCTGTGTTCTGCTCTGTGAAGAATGATCGAGACGTGTCTATCTCGTGGTATAAAGGGAGTGAAATAATGAATCAGAACAGCAATCCTGATCTCAGCATTAACCTCAGTTTACCATTAGAGCTTCATTATAATGATCCAGAGACCTACAGCTGCACGGCTGTGAATCCAGTGAGCAATAAGAGTGTCCGTCTTCACAAGAAAGAGATCTGCCCACCACAGGAAGGTGTGAGAACTCATTCACCACAAAACTCTCTTCCTACTACAATGACATCTGTGCAAAGTGCAGTGAAGATGTTTATCTCTTTCAGATTGTCTGGATAATTGTGGCATCACTGAGGCTCTGGTTCGTCTGGTTCTGTCTGGTCTGGTGGGAATCGCCACTGTTTTATTTCTGGTTGAGCATCTGAGGTTCTGCTCATCTCAGGAAACAGCTGCTTCTTCTGTGTGATGGTGACTTGCACAAGAGTTTGCATTAAATAAAGACAGCTAAAATAATTTGCAAAGTGTTACCATAAGGTACAAGTGTGATTGAACCACCTGTTGGTTGCAGTATTCTTTATTTATTGCTGCGGAGATAAAAGTATCTGCTAAAATAATGTAACTTTACTAGAGTAAATGTGACCTGTATGCTTTGCAAGTATATAAAATGCACTCAAACATTTATGCACATAGTAAAACGTAAGTATAGCCCATTCGTGTGTGAGGGAGTATATGCAATAATGTCTATGAATGTATTGATTTTTCGTTTCCCTGCTGAAAAAAACAGCATATGCTGGTTGGGTATGTTTTTACGCTGGGATGCTGGTTTAAGCTGGTCCTTTGCTGGTTTAAACTGATCCTTTGCTGGTTTAAGCTGGTCCTCTGCTGGTTTAAACTGTGGTTTAAAAAGTGACGAAAAGTGACGTGACATTCAGCCAAGTATGGTGACCCCGTACTCAGAATTCGTGCTCTGCATTTAACCCATCCGAAGTGCACACACACAGAGCAGTGAACACACACACACACTGTGAACACAAGATGCAGTGGGCAGCCATTTTATGCTGCGGCGCCCGGGGAGCAGTATGGGGTCGATGCCTTGCTCAAGGGGCACTAAGCTGGTTTGAAGGTGGAGAGAGAACTTGTACATTCACTCCCCCCACCCACAATTCCTGCCGGCCCGAGACTCGAACTCCTTTAACCCTTCGATTGGGATCCGACTCTCTAACCATTAGGCCACAACAGCTTCCTAAGTTGCCGGTCCTTTGCTGGTTTAAGCTGGTCCTCTGCTGGTTTAAACTGATCCTTTGCTGGTTTAAGCTGGTCCTCTGCTGGTTTAAGCTGGTCCTCTGCTGGTTTAAGCTGGTCCTCTGCTGGTTTAAGCTGGTCCTCTGCTGGTTTAAGCTGATCCTCTGCTGGTTTAAGCTGGTCCTTTGCTGGTTTAAGCTGGTCCTTTGCTGGTTTAAGCCGATCCTCTGCTGGTTTAAGCCGATCCTCTGCTGGTTTAAGTTTTCGTTTTGGCTAAAACTTTAATTATGCTGTAACAAGCATTAGCTGGTAGCGTGAACATATCAGCAGCTGGTCCTTTGCTGGTTTTTAAGCTGGTCCTTTGCTGGTTTAAGCCGTCCTTTGCTGGTTTAAGCCGATCCTTTGCTGGTTTAAGCTGGTCCTCTGCTGGTTTAAGCCGGTCCTTTGCTGGTTTAAGCCGATCCCTCTGCTGGTTTAAGCCGATCCTCTGCTGGTTTAAGCTGGTCCTTTGCTGGTTTATGCCGGTCCTTTGCTGGTTTAAGCCGGTCCTTTGCTGGTTTAAGATGATCCTTTGCTGGTTTAAGATGATCCTTTGCTGGTTTAAGCCGGTTCTTTGCTGGTTTAAGCCGGTCCTTTGCTGGTTTAAGCCGATCCTCTGCTGGTTTATGGCGATCCTCTGCTGGTTTAAAGCCGGTCCTTTGCTGGTTTATTCCTTTCCTTTTCTAATCCAATCCTATCCTTTGCTGGTTTAAGCTGATCCTCTGCTGGTTTAAGCCGGTCCTTTGCTGGTTTAAGCTGATCCTTTGCTGGTTTAAGCCGGTCCTTTGCTGGTTTAAACCAGCATCTCAGCGTCAAAACATACCTAACCAGCATATGCTGTTTTTTTCAACAGGGTTGTTTGACTGTTATTATCATTGATAATGTATTAAAGTTTTCGTTTTGGCTAAAACTTTAATATGCTGTAACAGCATTAGCTGGTAGCGTGAACATATCACCAGCTGCGTCCCAAATGATGCACTATCCACTATGCACTTATACACTATGTAGGCTACTTACACACTATGTAGCTACTCAACAATGTAGTATATGAATTATGAGGATGGTTGGCTCCGCGAAGCACATTCAAATCATTTAATGCACAGCTAACCATTGATTATCCCGCTTATGCCATGTTCATTCGCCAGCATTCACATATTAAAGAATGTTAATAATATTTGCACTGCAATATTTGACCGGACGATAAAAATGACGGTTATTTTCTGATGTTTTAATGTGATGTTACTGGTTTAGTTTAACATACACATTATTATTTGTAGTTTATTTGATAGGGACAGTGTACAAGTGCACCAAATCCTTCTCTGATAAGAACCAGAAAATGATTTTCACATTACAAACAGATATATATTTTCCACCTGTAGTTCACTAATGGCCAGCAAACTCTCTGTTTAGTCTGTTTTTTAGGAAGGCTACAACTTTGGTGTTCAACATATTGTTTCAGAAATGCAAACAATTAAATATTGAAATTTAAACTTCATTTGGTTGGTTTTATGTTGTTAAAGTTAACTAAAAGAAAATAAATAAAACAGTTTTAAACACTAACACTACTAAAACACTTTTAAAAACTAACCATACTCAAAACCTTTTCAAAAGAATTCATAATTAAAGACATATTTTAAGAAACCTTTGTCATAGATACATTGTGATAATTTAAAATGATAGGAATACTTTAATTAGGATAGAATTGGATAGAATAGATACTTTCATTACTTCTGCGTCATTTTCCCTTATCTTGAGAACCACATTAATAAAAAATGGTTAATCTTGCCCCACTCTCCCCTATAAGTATTAGACATTTAATTTAATATTTTACAACATAAATCTATATTATAAACTAATAAACAACTCATTTTGAACATTTATGTTCTTTTTAAACTATTTATAGGCCTACTATTCATATGGTTTTAATAAAATATGTGTTATAGATTACTAGTATCAAGACAAGTGATTATAATGTGAAATGTACAAAATTACAAGAATTAAAGTGTGACAAACTGCTAAATATTCTATTCGATGATTTATCTGCTGGCTTGCTGGAGCTTTGAATTCATGTTTGCATGAATTAATTATAATAAAAAGTTATTAAGCTACAATAGTTCTTCAGATACATCAGTTCTCTGAATTCAAAATAAAGAGAAATTTCAAGCGATGCCTTCCACCTAAAAGACACAATTTAGATTTCTATATTATAGATCAGTGGATTAAACTGACCTGGAACTACCTCTGCAGTTTAAATCGAATTTACTCAACACCTGCCAGCCAATAAGAATCGAGTATTCATGGCATAAAGAAGGTTTATTTTGTCATTCAGCCCCTCCCTGTCCAGCGTGGCTATAATATGACTGCATTTAACAATTAACAAACAACAATTAAGAGTCATCAACGGCAGTCACCCTAGTACACATTTTTAATAAATGGTGTTAATAAATAAAATTGTTGTACACACACAAAAAAAGTTGTCTCTTTCTTCTCAGATGGCTAAATGGCCCTTAGAATTTTAGAAAAGCATGAATTGTGTATGTCTTTATAAAATGCTTTATAGGACACTGTTATGTTGCTGTATGACAACCAATAGTGAATACTAAAGCATAAATCAATATTAAATATTTAACGGATGGTCCATATGATGGGCTAAGTGTGGTTAATATCTGAATGTATCTTTATATATAAATTCACAACAACATATATATAACTCCATCTCCTGTATATATGAAAACCTACAGTGAATATAATTAAGGGCTACACGTAGATCATGTACCATTGCATTGTCCATTGGATCCAAAAAGTGTTTATTTTTTTTTTCAAAAACACTAATTCAGTTGTATGTAGACTTATTTTTTTTTTCAAAAACACTAATTCAGTTGTATGTAGACCAAACAGTGAATATTTACAGATATTTTAATTCGAGTGCGGATCATCTGATACCTTAATGTAATGTTTATATTTAAATTCACACAAAAAAAACTAAACTAAAAAAAAAAATAAAAAAAAAAATAAATAAATAAGTCAATGTCCATGGATGGTACGGTTATTAATGACGTTTCGAGCGGCTCCTCCCCCTACTGGACGCATCAGGAACTACAGGGGCGTATATCTCTGGGCCACACGGCGCCCTCTGCTGGAATAACGACTAAACGCGATTCAAACGGTCTTCGGCTCGAGTGGAAGCGTTGAGTTCAGAGCGGCGTCTTTGATGACGTGTTGCCCGTGACGATGGCGGAAGTTCACTCACCTCCCTGATCTGAGCCGGAGTCGCTCGGTAAGGATCGTCTAATAACTGTCTGAAAGACGGATTCGGTTCGGCTCCACGTCTTCGCATCTGACCCACCGATAGATTCGGGTAAGAGAGGGAAACAGCTGATCGAGAGCGCCGCGCTGGAGTTCACCGCTTATGTATGTATGTCGTACTTGACCAGCTCGACCGATCACTTTGATTATTTCACTCTCACGTAAATAGCTCAGAATTGTCATTTGGAATCGATAACATGCGCCTGAAGACGTTTCTGAGCGTCTATCGTCTGCTGGTCGCGTATGAACACATGTGGCGTGTTAATTCTGTCATGTCAGATGTTTCATCCTGAGTTTGTTTTTTGTTGGTTTTGGTTTCAGCTGATTTGATGATTTGAATATTTTCCGAGCTAAACAGGTTCGTCCTGAAGCTGCTCGACTGATCTCCATCGACATTTAGGTCCAACAACGTTACCAAAAATACCGCGGTAAAAAAATAAAATAGTTAACCGTTATTGGAGTTTTGTTATTATAGCCACAACTAAGAAATCGAAACAGAATGGTAAATATTATGTTATATTGATATAATACCATGTTATTAAAATGGCCAGGGTTTTTTTCCCGAGAATACCATGGTGTTGTACTACTATGGTTACATATAAAATAGCGCGGCCAAACGATTAATCGCGATTAATCGCATCCAAAATATAAGTAAATAAGTTTTTGTTTACATAATATGCGTTTGTTTCTGTGTATATTTTTTATGTATATATAAATACACACACTAACATGCATGTATATAGTCCGAGAAAATTTTTTTGTTTATAGATAAAATATTATATTTTATGTTATAATGAAATGTATATATGAATATATACATGGAATATATATATATATAATATATATGATATATATCTATATATATGATATATGTATGTGTACACATATGTGTATATGTTTGTATATATGTATGTATATATGTATTATGTGTATAGTATATGTATATATTATATGTTTATATATGTATATGTGGGGTGTGTATGTATATTGTATATATATCTAGTATGTATATTGTATGTATTATATAAATGTGTATATGTGTATGTATGTGTGTTTGGTGTGTGTGTGTGTATATATAATATATATATATAATATATATATATATATATATATATATATTAGGGCTGTCAAAATGATTAATCACGATTAATCACATCCAAAATAAAAGTTTTTGTTTACATATATATGTGTGTTATACTGTAATATTTATTATGTATATATAAATACACACACATGCATATATATTTTTAAGAAGAATATGTTATGTTTATATATTAAATATATTTATATATAATATAAAATATAAGAATATAAATATATAAATGTATAATACATGTTAAATATTTTCTAAATAATATCATTTATGTGTGTGTATTTATATATACATAAATAAAATATACCCTGTACCCAATACATATATTATGTAAACAAAACGTTTATTTTGGATGTGATTAATCACGATTAATCATTTGACGCCCTAATCTATATATATATACTTAATATTGCAAAGTACACACGCATATATTGTAAACACAAACTTTTATTATTTTGGATGTGATTAGCACTAATAGCACAAATATAAAATGCACTCTTATAAGTGTAGGGACACAAAAGTACCATAGTAAATGACTATCATGGTTATATTGTGGTATTATTTAAATTATCTTTTGGAATATCATGCAAATACACAGTCATTAACCAACACACCTTTTCAACTTCTTCTTCACTAAACAATGGTGTCACTATAGTATTATTTTCAGCTTACAGTGTTTCATTTCATTCATGTCAGCTTACATATACGTTTCTATGGACTAAACACACGTTAGGTATAGTGGAAGACAGAGACCTTATGTATAGAAGTAATATTTGCCAAGCTCACCCGATTAATCAAGTAAATAACCGACAGATTAATCGATTACCAAAATAATTGTTAGTGGATTTGGTTATAAAATGAAAAGATATGAGATTCACCATCACTGTACTTCAGCAAGTACTCTTTTGTAATGAAAAGTTATTGGATTATAAGCGTTGCTAGGGTGTGTTCTGAGTGGTTGCTAGGTGTGTTAAATCTCTCTGATATACCAGTCAGTGATATAATAAGTCTTGGGGGTTTTTCTGTGGGATCTTTTGTTTGTGTTTTATGCCACACAACACTCCCTCCCTCTGACATATTAGCCCCGCCCCCAAACTCACGGCCATTGGTCGGGCAGTTGTTGTTTATGTTAAGTGTCTCAAACAAACCAGGTTGACGTTGGAAAGGGTGTTTGACATCTTCAATGATTACCTCGTAGTCACATGGACAGCAGAACGTGCTGGATGAGGAAAGACGACGCGGAGGAAATAGCAGGAACTCCGGTCTTGTGACTCGTCTTTGGTTTTCCTGTGCGGATTCTCTCTCTGGCTGAGAGACGTTTAGATTGTGAAGGAACACGTCTGTCATAATCTCTGACCTGGAGGCTTAACAGTGCCATTTAAACAGCTTTAGCTGGTGTTTTGTGTCTTTGTCTGCGTCGGTCTTTTCTTCGGGGCTGTTTTTGTGGAACGGACACACCGATCAGCGATGAATAATTACACCAAAGATCAGCTCGAGAATGAAAGTTTATTCAGATCTCGGTTGGATTGTGACGTAACTGGATGGAGAAGTCACCGATCCCGGCGTCTGTAATCTGGGAAACTGAAAAATCGCGGACTCTAGTTTCTTCATTTACTGTGGTTTTCGCTTGGAGTATGGTTTGAGCTTGTTGAGATTTGTTTCCCTGAGTTTCAGTTCCTCTGTCATGCTGGATAAGTCAGGCATTCCTTTGAAAAATTGGCGTAATATTTTACTGTCTTGTCATAGTCATGTTGTTTACAATCTGACCTAGTTTACCCTGGAAACCTTTTAAACTAATTTTTACAGGGGTTTTTTTTTTTTTTTGCTTTGTGCATTCAATATTTTGAATCCGCTTCAATAATTAAATGTTAATAAATCTAAATATAAAAAATATAATTGTATTAAAATACTATATAAATATTAAAAATTTGAGGCTGACCGATATGTAAACACTTTTTAATACTTTTTAAAACTAATAATAATTCCAGCAAAACAACTTAAAATCGATCAAAAGTGGAACAGTAAAGACATTTATAATTTTACAAAAGATTTCTATTTCAAATAAATGCTTCTGAATTTTCTTCAAAAACCCTAAACTTCATGAAACACACAGTTTCCACAAAATTATTGTGCAGCCAACTCTTTTCAACACTGATAATAAATCATAAATGTTTCGTTGAGCAGCAATCAGCATAATTAGAATGATTCGGAAGATCATGTGACACTGAAACTGTAGTAATGATGCTGAAAATACCAGCTGCACATCACAGAATAAATTATATTTTAACGATATTCACATAGAAAAAACAGCTGTTTTGATTTGTACTAATAATTTCACAAAATTTTTACTGTTTTTATTGTATTTCTGATTAATAATTGCACTCCTGGTGAGAATTCTTTCAGAAACAGAAGTGTGTTTACATGACGATACACTGTAATACAACTTAATGTCAAAAAATTCATAAAAATTAAATGAACACTTATTTTACATCAAATTTACTTATACTGTAATAATATTACCAAAAAAAAAAAAAAAAATTAATAAAAAAACATTACATTACATTTTAAAAAATAGTGTTTTCTGTTAATAGGCCATATAAAGATTCACTTTTAGGTGATGCTGGCCAAGACATCTGCCAATACATAAAGTCTATTATATTTTAACATATATTCACATAAGAAAACAGCTGTTTTGAAATTGTAAAACGTATTCACAATATTACTAATTTTACTGTAATTGTTAAATAAATAAATGGTGAGCATAACACACAAAAAAAAATAAAGCGTTTTACATATATCAAACCCGTATTTTTCCCTGGAAATTAAAGAGATATGGGAGATGTATTTGAAAGTTACTTTTTAGGGCTGTTAATCTGTGCAGTATTGCTTAGAAAAAGTTCCTGTGATTTCTCAAAAAGTGTCAAATTCTGATTTTGCGTAATAAATGTTTATATATCGTTCTATATACCTGTCGAAAAGTAGGTTTACAAGTTTCGCACACTGCTAAGTAACTTAGTCTAACGTCCTAATGTAGCCTCTTTTGAGGGAGGTGAAAGTTATTTGCTAATTTATTATTATTTATTTTTCGAAAGATTTCATGTCATCAGATCTATATCGTTCGATTTTATTTTGTGATATCAAGTAAGCAGAAGTGCATGTTGTCGCTGCGCCGTGCAACTAGGTAAATGTTTTGTGAAAATGCACATAGGGCGTGTGCCAGAACACGGGGCTTCAGTGTGTCATTAATAGTTAAACTCAGCAGTATTTTAACCGTGTTGTGTGTTTTTGTGTGTTTTGTGCCGCAGGTCTGAGTGTAAGCTCTGTGTTCATGGCCTGCAGTGTTGCTAAAAGCAGTCCCTGGCTAATGGCTTTTTTTCCTATGAAAGCGCAGCGTGCAGATCACGGTTACGTTTGGCATATGTTTCCACCTGTGGTGAGGGGGGAGAGGGTTTATCTGACGGACCATATCGTTCCTCATGCCACATTCCTCTGATCGCTGGACTTTTGGATGTTCTGTCACATTATATAAACACTGTCTATTTCAACTTCTGATGGTGTTCGTGGAGCAGCAAAAAGAAGCCGAGGTGCACATGTCCCAGTGTTCCCATCTCTGTCTCTTGTTATTGCTAATGAAATAGAATCTAAAATGGAAAAACAAAATCAAAAAAAAAAATTGCCAAACAAAAAAAAGAAAAGGATCATACACATAGGTAACAACAGCATTATCATTTTGTTTAGTGGGATTGTGACATTTTGGACCAAAAATCATCTCTAAGTAACTATAAATTATTTATTTATTTTTATTTTTATTTATTTAGCGTTAACAGGAATTATGTCTTTGAAGTGATATTTTGTCATATGGTGAACATAATATTTCTGTTTCTTGATAGCTACAGACCAGGTGTTATTTTCTTTTATTATTTCTATATTATTTAAATTTTATTAATATCTTAAATTAGCTTTAATTTAATGTTTTACATTTTCTTTTTAATTTTAGTTTAATTTTTTTTAAGTAAGTTGTGTGCTTTTTCATTTTGTTTTATTCAATTTTGTTTTAGGTTTAATTTATTTCACTTTTATTTATTTTGTCATATTTTTTAATTGATGACTTATACTTAAACTTATTTCAGTTAGTTTGCCAAGGCACCTGTCTAATTGTTCTAAGTTTTTCATCTAATATTTTATTTTATTTCAGCCCTATTTTTTTATACTTTTTTTTTTTTGATACTTTTACTAGTTTTAAGGGAATTTGGAATATTTTTTATTATTATTGATAATTAGTAACACATTAATGCAAAATAAAAAATTGAACAAAACATGTTCTGTACAATCTACATCACTTTTGTAATAATATGCTAATTTGTGCATATTATCAATGCACATAATTTTTTAAAAACATAGTTTCAATACAATGTATTTTAATTTTTAAGAGAAGAACATTTGCACCTGTACTTCCTTCAGAGGTCTTGTTTTGACCGTTTCTTCTTCCTGTTTGCAGTGATCTCGGCCAAACTCAAGGACAACAAGAAGAACTGGTTCGGCCCGAGTCCGTACGTGGAGGTGTGTGTGGACGGCCAGTCCAAAAAGACGGAGAAGTGCAACAACACACACTCGCCCAAATGGAAGCAGCCGCTCACTGTGTGAGTTTGCCTTGATTTCAGGCCTGTGTTTGTGACTCTGCACAGGCTCGACCAGTTCCTGATGCACAATGTCATGCGGCTCAATTCTCTGTTAAACTGCTTTCATCTTCCTGACGTGAAGTGATTGTTAAACAATGATTCAGAATGGACTGTAGACTCTATACCTGGCGTGTTTGCTGAGTTGAGGGTGTGAGTGTGTGTACATCAGGATTGTGGACTCAGTTCAGCAAGTGATCTTCCAGTGTTTGGAGGTCACCAGACGCTGAAGTCGACATTGTCTTGCTAGGCGTGGCAACACCCATCGACGTCAGACGAGACGCTCAAAACCACATGACATGAGAGTGAGTGTTTCTGCTATGTGCTTTAACACCAGCAGCCACATCAAAGAGTCTGCCCACATTATAGCAGATCCACTGGATGTCCTTCTGTTTGTTTTTAAAAAAGTAACATAGTTGTGTTATCGGACGACTCCCGCACATATCATACAAAAATACCAGTGTACTAAGCTCTGACAGGAGTGGTATGGATATTGGACAGACAAGGTGTCAAATATTGACATGGTACAAAAAAAAAAAATCTAAATAAAAACTATGTATATTATATATTTATTGTCTAATTTGTATGTTATAGTTAATGTATTTTTAATTTTCATACTTTCTAAAATATAAAACTCTAGAATGCTACTTTTAATTAAAAAACTATAAATACCTTATTTGTTTTAAAATAAATCATTCAAAAAAATGACACCTGTAAAAATATACGCAGAAAGTTATGTGTAATAATGCGAATCATTCTGTTTCTGACTTTACTCTTTCACATGATAGACAAAAGGTATCATGTTACCAGCCCTGTGACAGCTCTCCACCACTATATATAAAAAAATTTACTATTCAATAGTAAGGTAAATAAATAATAAACTATGTTGTATATTTATACAATAGACATTCTATAATTGTGAATTTTTATATGTAATTATAACACCAATATAAATATAATTACAGACATGATTCAATAATTTAAATGTATAAATATACAATTATTTTATATATAGAATAATCAATTAATTTAATTGTATAGTATGAATATGTTAAATAATTCTGTAATATATACATACTTTAAATAAATAAATTATATCTAAAATAAAATAATAATAATGTATTTTAGATTTAAAAACTATCATTTAAATTATATATAGTAATATATATAATTGTTCTGCAATTTCCTCTTGTCTTTTTCAGCCGTTGTAATGAAGTTAGAGTGGCCATTTTAACACGCATGGATTGTTTTTGTTTTGGAGGTTTTGAGACTCTTTTCTTTCATCAGCCGTCTCTCTTTGCTTTGTTGTCTCTTTCAGCTCAGTGAGGTGGTCGCAGACGCTGCAGCTGGTGCAATAGACAGAGATCAGTCGGACAACATTAGGGGATCTGTTCCAGTGTGTTTGGACGGTCTGCAGGTGGGATCCCTGAAGCGTTCCAGTTTGGCCGAGGCCAACCACAAGAGTCAGTCGCTCTGTTAGTTTTGAAGAACGGGTGCTACTTAATATTTGACATAAAAAGACCACAAATAACTGATCTTATTGTCTTCCAGATACTTTAAACGGGGAGATGAGATTATGAAGAATTAAGCAAGAAGGTATCTCAGTTAAGTGCAAGTTTAATGAAAGGACATTTTAGCACATACAGTTCTTTCAATTGATATGAAGGGAACCTGTGATTGGTTGAAGATGTCACATCTGAGTCTGAGTCTTGTGTTTATCTGGAGAAGCAGAGATCCATCTCAATCGGTCACACGACGCTCAGGAGCAGCCGTGGGTCTCCTAACGGCCGCGGTGAAAGGTGGGACTCCTCGGTGTCATCCAGAGGGTCGCGACCCCAGAGACCCCCGCGCCCTCGCCGACCTCCCGCCGACCCCACAAGACCACGTCTTCCCAGGTGAGACCCGGCCACCACGGCACAATTTGGTGTTAATACTCTGCTGTTTATGATTGACATATGAGGATTGAAAAAAGCCAAACATATTCCTCAGGGACTTATGTATTGGTAGATTTTGTGGCCAGCATCAACTGATAGAGCTGAATCTTTTATGGATTATTAGCAGAAAATATTTTTTTTTTTTTTAACTAATTAAATTTTTTTTACTTATTTTATTTTTTTGGTAAATATTAGTACAATTAGTAAAATTGTGATTGAAAACCAGGAGTGCATTAATTTTATGAATTTGTTAACATTAAGTTGTATTACAGTGTATCATGTAAACACACTTCTGTTTCTGAAAGAATTCTCACCAGGAGTGCAATTATTTAATCAGAAATACAATAAACACAGTAATTTTGTGAAATATTTTTACAAATCAAAAGCACTGTTTTCTAAGTGAATAGCTGTTAAAATGTAATTTATTTCTGTGATGCGCAGCTGTATTTTCAGCATCATTACTCCAGTCTTCAGTGTCACATGATCTTCAGAAATCATTCTAATATGCTGATTTGCTGCTCAAGAAACATTTCTGATTATTATTATTATTGTTGAAAAGAGTTGTGCTGCTTCATAGTTTTGTGAAAACTGCGATACATTTTATATTTCAGGATTCACAGATGAATAGACAGTTTAAAAGGACAGTGTTTATTTGAAAAATAACACTATAAGTGTCAGTTTTGATTAGTTTAATGCAGCCTTGCTGACAAAAAAAAAAAAAAAAAAATGAAAACAAAGGTATGCATTGAAAAAAAAATTGTACTGCAGTGAAGAAATACTGGTGACGTTTTTCCCCCGCTTTGCAGCTTCCTCTACCGGCTCATTTCCTGACGGCAGCGATTCGTCCCGTTCAGACACTCCGGTTCGGAATCCCACTGGGGGCGGAGCCTCTGAGTCAAGCCCCGCCCCCACAGTGGAGCAGCCTGGAAGGACGTCCCTCAGTGTAGTCCCCGCCCCCAGCAGGATTCCCAGCGTGGTCAACACTGGACCTCTGCCTCCCCAGTACGTCACTTCCCCAATTTACAAATTGCAAGAATCAGAAAATGCATGCTTTCTGTTTTTAAAAAATGTGTTGGTTAATTTTGAGTAAATATTGTTTAAAATGTTATCAGATTTTATCACCCACGTTGAATCAGGCCCTATGGTTTTTGTGTGTGTTTTAAAAGCTGGGACAGCGTGTCGAAAAGAAGGGGTTTTATTATGGGCCATGGGAAAAAGGGAAAAAGCGGGGAAGAGAGGGAAAGCCCTCCCGGCGGGGTGAGAAACCCCCCTCTGTCACTAAAATTACGGGACACCCCCTACCCATAGGGGGAACATACTTTTCCCTTTTCCCAAACCGTAACCGGGAGTCAGTGCAGTGCGTACGGTGGAGTTTAGACTTTTCGGGTTTAAAGGTCATGGGCTAGGGGAAGGGTTTGATTTTTTTTTAACAATCTATTTTGACCGGAGAAAACAAAAGAAATTTCCTGGGGATATATTTTGTAGCAATACCCAAAAAAATCCATTGTATGGGTCAAAATTTTTAGATTTTCTTTTTGCAAAAATCTTTAGGATTTTAATTTAAAGATCATTTTCCCAAGAATATATTTTGTAAACTTCCTACCGAAAATTATAAAATTTTTTTTTTTTATTAGTAATATGCTTTGCTAAAAAAAATTTTTATTTGGAAAAATTTTAAAAGATGATTTTCTCAATTTTTTAGTTTTTTTTCCCCCCCTCATTTTTCCAGTTTTTAAAAATGTTGTACCCAGACAAAATTGTCCTTCCTAACAAACCATACACAATGGAAAAAATTAAATTTATTCAAAGCTTCAAAAAATTGGTTTTTTTTTTTCCAGGGTAAACATATATCAGAAAAGATGCTGTTTCATGTTCTTTTTTTGGGAAATTTATAGGATAAAAAACCAATCCCAAAAGTGACCAAACCAAGAACAGTCCGGTCAGGTTTCCCGCACAAAAAAAAGTATTTTTTTTTAAAAAAATGCAGGTTTTTTTTTTAAGGGAAATTCCCCTTTTTTTTGGGTTTGTACTGTCCAAAATTTACATAGAATTTCAAGTTTGAAAAAATTTTCTACTAATCACCCGGAAATTTAGGTTGGTTTTGGGGGAAGTTTTTTTTTCTGTAGGGGAATAAAAGTTTAAAAAAAGGAATTTTGGCAACTTTTTATTCGAAATTCGGATTTTTTGTTTTGAAAATTGGCAATTTTACATCTCAAAATTTCAGACTTTTTTCTCAAAAATGGGAGGTTAGATTTTGGGAAAATTCGGGCCCTTTTTCCCTGCAATTGCAAGAAAAATCCCCTCAAATTCGAAAATTTTTTTTTTTCTAATTTGGGCAAGGTTTTTTTCCCCAAATTTTTGGGGAATTTTAAAATCTTGATTTTAATTTATTTTTTTCAAAGGGAAAAGTTTGATCTCGCAATTCTGCCTTTTCCCTCACAATTCTGACGTTTTTTGCAATTTTTGGTTTTATCTAGCGTTTAAAAAAGATTCCCCGTAAATTTTGGCTTTCCCCCTTTGTTTTTTTTTTTTATTGGGAAACCATTTTTAGATCCCAAATTTTAAAAAATACATTCAGATTGTTTGAATAGCTAAGAAAAATGTTAATGCTTTGAATTTTTTTGGTTAAATTAACTTCTCTCCGTGCGGGGAGCGGGGTGGGGGCCCGAGGGGTGGGTGTATTTGGGCCCAACATTGCAGAACCACCACAGGGCAGGGGCCCCACGATGGAGGGGTGCAAAACCGAGCAGTAAAAAGCCCCAGCCCAGTCAGCTGCGGGACCCATGCAGCATTAAACCCAAAGATTCATAATGGGTTGGGGGGGAGGAAAGGAAATGCATGCATTTATTTCATTTTTTAAATATAAACCCCATTAGCCATAATGTTTTTTTTGTGATTCTGTAACCGCAGGATCGGGCTTCAGTTACCCAAATTTAAAGGTTCAAACCCGCGGGGACCTTTTCCCAACAGGGGGGTTTGAGAGAGGGCAAAAAAATTTTCCTTTCATTACCAAAAAAAATGTGTTAAACGCACTCTCTTCGGGAAAGTGCGGGGATTAGCGTTTTTTTGCATTTTTTATTGTTCTGGAAACCCTTATTATCTGTACCTTTTGAAAAAGCACAAAATTTAGCGGGTAAACCCTTCCGTTTTCCCAATTAAAATAATGAAAAACCGGTTGCACCTTTAAAAAAACCAAAGGCTGGGTAAAAAAGCTCAGATGTTAAAAATCGCCCCAAAGGAAAGTTTGGGGAAAAGGGGGCCCCTTTAATCCATTTTGACCCCTTTATTTCTTACTTCTCCGGGTTTGTCCCATTGTCCCCCCTCGGGAAAAGGAGAAGGGACTCTAATGGCAGATTTTACTTTGTTCTTTAAACCCCAAACGGGAACGACCCCAGGGGGAGGATCCGCGCCCCAAAAGGGGGTCAGATCCGCGTTTTTTCCTCAAAAATCCCTACAGAGAAAAAACAATAAAGCACTTTTAAATTTGTATTTTTCCCCAAGTCTTTAAAAGGGTCTTTTTTCAAAAATGTGATTTTTGAAAAATGTGCCCCATGGCTTTTTCTGTTTTGGGTGCATTTTGCTAAAGAAAAGCCCACGGCCGGAAGGTTGGAAAAGGGAACCCGGGGTTTAGGGGTTGGGATGGCATCCCTTATTTGGTAGATCACACCCGGGAGAACCACAATTACACAAACCCACGGAGGGGGAAAACCCCTCCCTGGATTGCAAACAGTGCAGAACTTTTATGGTCACGGGGATGTTAGAACAGCGTTCATGGCAGTGATGTTGGAAACCCAGCGTTCAGGGGTTGCGTGATGTTGCAACGGGGTTTCATGGTTGCGTGATTTTGCAAAGTGTTCACGGTTGTTGATGATGTTAGCAACAGGTTCTTTGGTCGCTTGATGACGTTAGCAACAGCGGCCCGGGGTTTATTGATGACGTTAGAAACCCAGCGTTTTTTGGTCACTTGAGACGTTAGAACAGCTTTCTGGTCACTTATGACTTTAGAAAAACAGCGGTCATGGTTTTTGATGACGTTGCAACAGCTTTTCTGGTTGCTTGAGAGTTAGCAAAGCGGTCAGGGCTTTTTGATAAAATTTACCCAACAGGTTCAGGGTTCTTGATGATGTTAGCAACAGCTTTTCATGGCATTTTGAGCTTTAGAAACCAGGTTCATGGGTCACTTGTGACTTTGCAACAGCGGTCTGGTCTATTGATGAGGGTTAGAAAAGGGGGTTTCTTTTTGCTTGATGACTTTGGCAACAGCGGTCATGGTCTATTGATAAATTTCCCAAAACAGCGGTCATGGTCTTGTGCCTTTAGAAAAAAGGGGGTCATGGTCTTTTGAGACGTTAGCAAACGGGCCCATGGTCTTTGGATGACGTTGAACAGCGTTCATGGTCGCTTGATGACGTTAGCAACAGCGGTCATGGTCTATTGGAGGGTTAGAACCCAGGGGTGGGGGCTTTGATGACATTGCAACAGGGCAGGGTTTTTGGATTTTTTGGAAACCCAGGGGGTTCAGGTTTTGAGATTTTTACAACAGCGTTCATGGTCGCTGAGGGACGTTAGAAAAGGGGGTTTCAGGGTTTGTTGAGACGTTGAACCCGGGTCAGGGGTATTTTGTGACTTTTTAGAAAACCCAGCGGAAAAAGGGTTTCTATTGATGACGTTAGCAACCTTTCACCCCCCCCCGTTTGAGGAGGGTTAGCAACAGGGTCAATGGTCTTTTGGGATAAACTTTTTAGCAAAGCGGTCAGGGCCCTTTGATGCCCTTAGAAAACCAGCTTTCCAGGGGTTCCCTTGAGACGTTAGCAACAGGGGTTAAAAATGGCCCATTTGTGACGTTAGAAAAAAGGTTTCCCTGGTCACTTGATGACGTTTAAAAACAGGGGGTGGGGGGTTCTTTAAAAGGGTTTAAAGAAAAAGGGGCCCAGGGGTTGTTTGGAGGACGTTAGCAACAGCGGTCAGGTCTATTGATGCCCGTTACCAACAGGGGGTCAGGTCATTGATGACTTTAGCAAAAGCGGTCAGGGCTTTTGATGACGTTAGCAACAGCGTTCAGGGGCGCTTGTTTGAGGTTGAAAAACAGCGGTCATGGTCTTTTGATGACGTTAGAAAACAGCGGTTGGTCTTTTGTAAAAGGGGTTAGAAAACAGGGTCATGGTCTATTGAGGAGTTAGCAAACAGCGGTCGGGTCTATTGATGACGTTGAAAACACCCCCGTTCAGGGTTTGTTTGATACTTTAAAGAAACGTTTAGCAACCGCGTTCATGGTTTGCTTGAATGACGTTAGCAACAGCGTTCTGGTTGCTTGTGACGTACAACAGGCGTTGCATGTCATTGAGGACGTTAGCAACAGCGGTCATGGTCTATTGATGACATTAGCCACAGCGTTCATAGGTCTCGTTGATTAAGTATCCCCCCGCACAGCGGTCATGGTCTATTGATGACGTTAGCAACACGTTCATGGTTGCTTGATGACGTTACAACAGCGGTCATGGTCTTGATGACGTTAAGTCAACGCGTTCAGGGTTGCTTTGATGACGTAGCACAACGGCATGGTCGTTGAATGACGTTTAGCAACATCGTTCATGAGTCGCTTGTATGAATGTTAGCAACAGGCGTTCATGAGTCGCTTGAATGACGATTAGTCAACCAGCCCGGTCATGGTCTATTGATGACGTTAGCAACAGCAGGTTCATGGTTGCTTGATGGCGTTAGCCAACAGCAGTCATGGTCCTATTGATGACCCGTTAGCAACAAGCTGTTCATGGTTTGCTTGATGACGTTAGCAACAGCGGTCATGGTCCTATTGATGAGCGTTAGCAGCACAGCGTTCATGGTTATGCTTGATGATGTTAGCAACAGCGTGTTCATGGTCCGCGTGGCGTTAGGCAACATCGATTTTCATGAGTCCGTTGACGTTAGCAAACAGCGTTCATGGGGATCGCTTGATGACGTTGAGCAACAGCGTTCATGGGTCGCTTGATGGCGTTAGCAACAGCGTTCATGAGTCCGACTTAACGTTAGCAACAAGCGTTCATGTTGTAAACGTGATGGCGTTAGCAAACAGCGTTCATGGTTCGCTTGAATGACGTCAGCAACAGTGTTCATGGTCGATTGATGACGTTTAGCACATCGTTGTCATGCGGTACGTTACGAACAACGTTCCCATGGTCGCTTGATTTTGTTAGCAACAGTGTTCATGGTCCTGACGTAGACAACAACGGTCTGGTCCTATGATGACGTTACAACATCGTTCATGGGCACGTGACTGTAGCAAGACGGTTCTGGTCGCGTTGTGACGTTAGCAACAGCGATCCTGATCGCTTGATGACGTATCACCAGTTTTCATGGTCGAATGATTGTTAGCAACAACGTTCATGTGGTCGCTTGTGATTGTTTAGCAACATTGTATCATGGTCACGTTACACGTAGCAACAACGTTCATGGTCGCTTGATGAACGTTAGCAACAGCGATCGATGACGCTTGATGACGTAGCAATCAGTGTTCCGGTCACGTGACGTTAGCACAACGTTCATGGGTCGCTTTGATGTTAGCAAACAAGTGGTCATGGTCACGTGACGTTAGCACAACGTTCATGGACGCTTGATGCCGTTAGCAAGACCTCGTTCATGGTCACCGTGAACTTAGCACAAGCGTTAATCGGTCGCTTATGACGTTACGCAACAGCGATCATTAATCGCTTGATTACTTTAGCAACAGTGTTTCAAGGTCGCTTGATGACGCGTTAGGCGAACAGCGAGGTCATGATCCTTGATGACGTAGTCAACAAGCGTTCATGGTTGTGTTGATGATAGCAGACAATCGTTCAGGCCGCTAATTGATGACGTTAGGCAACAGGTTCACATGTTGGGTGTGATGAAGCACAGGTTTCATCTCACGTTGATGACGTTAGCAAGCACGTCATGGGGGGCGCTTTGATGACTTAAGCAACTCTGTTCCTGGTCGCATGATGCTTCGCAACAGTGTTCATAACTCGGCTTGAGTTTTTGGAAACGTTAGCAAAACACGTGTTCCGGCTCACTTGATGACGTTATCAACAGCGTTTCATAGTCGTTTGATGACGTTAGCAACAGCGTTCATGGTCCAAAACGATGGCGTTAAGCAACACGTGTTCATGCATTATGATGACGTTAGCAACAGCGTTCATGCCCTTGTGATGACGTTTAGAACAGCGTATCATGATCGTCTTGATGACGTTAGCAACGAGTGTTCATGGTCGCGCATGATGGCGTTAGCAACAGTGTTCATGGTCCGCTTGATGACGTTAGGCAACAGTGTTCATGGTTGTGTGATGAATATCAACAGCGTTCATGCTCACTTGATGACGTTAGCAACAGCGTTCATGGTCGCATGATGGCGTTAGCAGCTTAGCGTTCATGCGTGCGTTTATGATGTTTCGCAACGAGTGTTCATGGTCTCTGTGAATGGACGTTTAGCAACAGCATTCATGGTCCAGCGATGACGTTAGCAACAGCGTCATGGTCGCATGATGTTCGCAACAGCAAAAAAAAAAAAAAAAATGATGATGTTAAAAAAAAAAAAAAAAAAAAAAAAAAAAAAAAAAAAAAACAAAAAAAAAAAAAAAAAAAAAAGAGAAAAAAAAAAAAAAAAAAAAAAAAAAAAAAAAAAAAAAAAAAAAAAATACCCTAAGTGTTCATGGTCGCATTGATGGCGTTAGCACATGTCATGGTCGCATGATGTTGCCAACAGTGTTTCATGGTTAAACGATTATGACGTTAGCAACAGCGATCATGGTTTTGTGATGGATAGCAACAGCGTTTCGATGCCACTTGATGACGTTAGCAACAGCTTTCATGGTCGCATGATGGCGTTAGCAACAGCGTTCATGCTCACTTGATGATGTTAGCAACAGTGTTCATTGGTCGCTTGATGACGATTAGCAACAGCGTTTATGTCCACTTGATGACGTTGTTAGCAACAGCGTTCATGGTCCGCATGATTTAGCAACAGCGTTATGGTCGCAGTGATGTTAGCAACAGTGTTACCAGATCTGAGTAAAGCTTGATGGCCGTTAGCAACAGTGTTCAGGCTCACTTGATGGCGTTAGCAACAGCGTTCATGTTCACGTGATGACTTTAGCAACAAGCGTTCATGGTCGCTTGATGACGTTAGCCCCATCGTTCATTGTCCGCATGGATGTTAGCAACAAGTGTTCATGCTCACGTGATGACGTTAGCAACAGGGTCATGCTCCCCTTGATTACCGTTAGCAAAACAGTGTTTTCATGGTCGCATGATGTTATCCACCGTGTTCATGGTCGTTTGATGTAGCAACATTGTCATGGTCGCTTGATGACGTTAGCAACAGCGATCATGGTTGTGTGATGATAGCAACAGCGTTCATGCTCACTTGATGAACGTAGCAGCACGTTCAGGTCGCATGATGTTAGCAACAGCGTCAGGCCACTTGATGATTTTAGCAACAGTGTTCATGGGTCACTTGTATGATGTAGCAACAGTGTTCATGTCGGCTGATGGTGTTAGCAACAGCTTCAGGGTGGTTTGACACCGTTAGCACAGTTAGCGTTCACTGTAACATTTGTTTTCTGGAAAGTGCAATTTCCCTTTTCATTTTACCGATCATTTTGCTTTTGAAATCTTATGTATAAATCATTTTTTTAAAAGTCATTTATGACCTTGAGACTGGTCTAAGAGTTTCCCTTGGGTTTTGCTTAATTTGGTTTAGCTTACGAACCACGAAAGCTCTTTTCAGGTGACAGTGTGTGCCCACAGCCCATTACTGCGGAACGGGAAAAAACGGGTTTTTTTGCGCCTCGGGAGTGAAATTTGCATTCGATATAACCCTTCCGTTATGACTCACTCAGAAAACCAAACCCCCTTTTTCTCCCCGAATGTGTGTATTGATCCACATGAAATGTTTTTAAGGAAACAAAGCGTCCCCCGTCGGGGAAATGTGGGGGAAGCTGCGGATGCCCCGAATTTTTCCTAAAAAAAACAAACATCTGTACTCGGTTTCCCCCCCTGGGCCGCCCGAATAAGAGCTTAGGGCGTCTAGAAAGACTTTTTTTAAAAGATGTTTTCACCACATGAAACTGTTCTTTTGAATAGCCCCGGGCATGTTTATGAAGTAACCAGGCAGGGTTAGCATGAAAACAATTTTATTGGTGATTTTCATTTTTTAGACTTAAAATTTTTTAAAAGTTTTTTTGGGTTGTGGTGTTTTAAAGTTTTAGCCCAAAAACCCTAAATATGAAGCTTTTTAAAAACTTTATTAAGTTCATAAAATAAAATTTTCCTCTTCCCTTCCATTCAGTGAGAAGGGCCCCCTCAAATCACACGTCGAGACTTAAAAGGGCCCCAAAGTTCAGTACTTCAATTCTGGTGTCAGGTGAGGATTTCCTTCATTTTTTGCATTCAGGGCCCAATTTTGGGGTTTTTATGGTTGGAAAACCAAAAAATATTAATAAGCAATTTTGGGGAAATAAATTATAAAGGGAAAAAGTTCCCCCCAAAAAAGGGAACTTTTCCCCAAAACCGTTCTCACCCTCATGTCCCCCAGGGTTTTGAGTTTGTTTCTTCCCCCAATTTGGAGAAATGTACATTGCATCAGTGTCTCAGCAATGGTGCTCTGCAGTGAATGGGTCCCGTCGAATGAGAGCCCAAACAGGTGAAAAAAATTTTCAAAAATTAAACCCAAACCACTCCAGTCCATCAGTTAACATCTTGGAAAGAAGACAAAAGCTGAAAAAATCCAGCATTAAGATTTTTTTTAACCCAAAACCATCACTTCGGGCAAAATACAACCCCCTCTTCCTAATGAGTTTTTTCAAAACAGGAGAGAAAACGGGACAGATTTAAACAGTTTACAGTCCCAAAACAGATCCCAAACAAATATGTGGTGGGTTTAGGGATAACGGGGGAAAGGGCTTTCCCTTTCCCCAAGAAAGCGTTATTATGGTTATTAAAGTATTACATTTTAAAAAATCTTTGATGGATTTGTTTTCTTACAAACTTTGGGGGGCTTAAAGACAATAAATGATGGACTGGGGGTTTTTATTTATTGGTGGGGGGGTTTTTTAAAATGGTTTGGCTTCTTTCCTTTTAAAATACTTTTTTTCAATTCCTTTGGAATTTTCTTAACAATTGGGATGGGCCCGAATAAAAATACATTTCCCCAAAAGGGTGTTTTTAAAAAATTCTTCCGGGTTTTATTTAAAAAATTTTTAAACCCCTTCCTTTTGGTTTTTTTTCTTTTAGCAAAACTCCCCAAACAAATTTTAAAAACCGTCAGAAAAAATTTAAGAGGGCCTGTAAATGAATTTAACCCTCAAAATCCCGGTTGCCAACCCGGGGTTTTTTGAAGTTAAAAAACGGTTGGCTGGTTTTCTTTTCCCGGCAGGGGGGTCCTTGAAGGGGGGGTTTTCAAAAACGCTCAAAGGGTCCCCCGGCGCCAGGCTTTGGGTCATCTTTCCCCCCGGGGGAGGGCCCTTTACTATGGAGGGGTGGCCAGGGAAGCTTCATATTTCACCTTCCTGTAAATAAAGACCAAAGAAAGCATTCTAGAGGGGGGGGGTGCATTTAAAATCAAAAAAATGGGTTTGTGCGTTATCCAAAATTTCACAGACAGGAATTTAAAGAATTAAATATGTGTTTCTGATAAATGTCAGCCCCATACAACCCGCGCATACAACCCGTTTTTTTAACGTTCAAAAATGGGGGAAAAAAAAGACCTAGTATTATAAATTTTTTAAAAATTTTTTTTTTAAAAAAACTTGTTTTTTATTTTTATAGTACTAGAGTTTCAATTTACAATATTTTTTTTTGTTTTGGGTTTAAATATTATTTTTAAAATATCACAATAAAACCACAATTAAACTGTTTTTTTTTTTATTTTTAGTCAGATTTTTTTTGAATTTGGGCAAAAAAAGCAGGTTTTGGGCCCCATTTTTTTATGTATTATTATTATAGATAACCAAAACTGAAACTAAAATTAAAACCATAAATAAAAACATTTTCATTACTTTAAATAAACATTAACTAAAATAAAATAAAACAAAAAACATAAAAGCATGCAAAATAACGCATAAAAGCTTTAATTTCAAGCTAGTTTGCCAGTCATCAGTTCTCCTTTAAATTTAGTTTAACTAAAGACTACCAAATAAAAATGAATAAAAACTACATATATATAAATGACAAAAACACAACAAAATACAATTTTTAAATTTTAATTGAAAGCAAAATATAAAAATAAAAACTGATTCAAAATATGAACAAAAGCTATTATTATCGTAGTGGCAGTCAATAACACTCTGATGTTGATTTTATGGTTATTGAAGGCTGAGGTTTCAGTCGGTTCCTAGAAAGAGTAAACTCCAAATGTGAACATACAAAGGAAAGAGAAAAAGGTTTTCTCCATCAAATTGTTCAGGCCTCTCGTAGACTCTGATGCAGTGGTTTTGTGAGTTATTTAGGAGTGATTGAGTTTTTGATGCGTCAACCTTGCATGGCTTGCATCCAGTGTACGTAAAACCTCATGTATGGCTGTGAAACTGAAGTGTGTTGTGTGTTTTTTGTGTTCAGGAGTGGTTCTTCCTGTTATCTCCCGAGGTGTTAAACCCCCATGTACTCTGTCTGTTTGAATATCGCTGGCAAAGACAACTATACTGCCTCCAGATAAACCCCGCCTCCTACAATCAACCCCGACCACCCTCCCCAAATACTTCAGGTTGATTGGACGCTTCAATCGCCATGTAATGCTTTCTTGGCCATTGGTCAATGTCAGATTGATTCCAATGGTGTGTATTAAACAACTGGCCCTGTTTTCTAAACTGGATTTGGACAGTAATGAACATTTAATGGCCAGAATCTCTAATGACCTGTTTAGCAATGTATTCTTTGTGCTTCCTGCAGGCTTGTTCATGGGGAAATTCATCGCTACTGGCTTCTCACTGCCGTTCTAACCAGCTGCATCCTGAACAACCCTTGACTCTGAAGACCTGGAGGTCCATCGACCCGAGTACAACTCGCTCATCTGGATCAGTCAGTTTACCTGCTTTACTGATCGCATTAAATTCATTTATGTTAAGTGTAAGCAGTAAAGTCTTGTGGTAAACCATGGTACCACAATATAAACCATATGGTGCTTTAAAGAATGCCATGGTACTTTTTGGGTACTTGTTTTAACAATAAAAACAAACTACAAAACAGAACAAAAAAAATACTTTTAAAAAGAATAATATTTATAACATACATGAAACAAAATATATACAGCATTTAAATTAAAAACATATATATATACAAAGAAATACTAATTTATTATTAATAATAATAATAAATATGTAAATAAAGTCCACTTTATTAATTTCTGAGTAAAGGCGCATTGTTTAAGTATTATGCAATTAGGCCTCCAAATAAAAAATCTAATAAATAGCAAATAATTATTTTATAATTTATTTATTACAGTGGGAAGAAAATCTTAAGTGAAATTTAATTAGTCTTCAAAAAAAGAAGTGAGTAATTTTGCCATATATATATATATATATAATATATATATATTATAATATGAAACATTGTTTGTAATTATTATTAAATTATTAATTTAAATTATTCTAACAAGTAATAATGATTCCTGATATGCTTTAAATGCGCAGGTAAAAATTTGGTGGTTCATTTTTCCAATTTGAATATAACAAATAAACTTTTTTTGTTTTTTTTGCATTATGATACCTCACATGATTTTATACGATACTGTTCGTAAGTGTTTGAGCTACTGTGAATTCCTGAAGTCTTGTGTGTGAGTGTGGCGTAGTTTGCCCCCTCATAATCAACACCGTTAGTTGCGAGATGAGGTTAGTCGTCAATTTTATTAGTGCGCAGAAAAAAAGTCCACAGGACATTGGCGAAGTCATTTCGTGGACAGTCATTACAGTTTGTCTCTCAGTGGAACAGTACATCAGACATCCAAATGTTCGTTTTCATTCATCGAACCTCAAATATGACTTATCATCTGAACATGTAATTAGCGCAACATTCACATGGCGCTCCTCTAACGTTACCGTGAAATGTCGCTATTGAAATGTGAAGCGAATAAGCTCGCTCACTGCATGACAGTTATCTTGGATTCACCAGTGCATCACTTGCATGTAACTTAAAAAAATACTCCATTTTTGCTCAATACAAGTATACATCTTTCAATTCTTTAAAAGGTTTATTTTATGTGTGTGCCCCTCACAATACAACAAAACTTGTGCTTCTCGAAAATAATGAAGCACACCAGGGTGTGCTTTCTGCCGCTCGGTCTCTGGTGAACTTAGGCTGCTAAAAAAAATGAACCCGAGACTGTGCTGCCTCACAGACATGAAAATATTCAATAGAGTCAAAAAATCATTGAAATGTCTACTTTTAAAAATGAACCAATTCCAAATGGAAAACAAATATTTCAGGATATTAATTGTATTAAGCGTGCACGTCCACTGTGTTTATTTGATGAGCCAGTGTCGTCGACTTCATCACTGCAGCCGGAAATACAGTAAACACTAGTTTATTAGTTAATTATTATAATGTTAAGACAGTCTTCTTGCTTTTTTTCTCTGACATACTTCAATCATACTTTTGCCCTGCCGCTTGTTGCAAGCTTTATGGGTGTCGCTTTTTGTTTGCGTGCTGTAGGCTGTAGAACATTAAGGCTTATTATTATGAATTGTATGGTTTATTAATATAAAAGTGCGATTAGTCAACTAATTGCTAAAAATGAACGACTACTAGTCAGTAGGGCTGGGAGATATATTGAATATTAGCGATAAAATCGGAATAATTTTGACGACGATATAAAATTTTAAAATATCGTGAATATCGAATATTTCAAATTCAAGCATGCTTTCCCCAAAAGAACGCACCGAACGTCCAAAAAAGGAACATGTAACTGCGGACTGCTCTACAAGCCACTACTACGATAGCGTGCATGAGAGCGGTTGCCAGATAACAATAGTTTAAATCCCCGAATCAGAGCTTCGCTGTTAAAGGATCATTTCTTCCCGGTGTTTGCTTATTTTAAGCAAGCTGGCAACCATGCGCACAGCTCACAACTCCTCATGCGGAAGCACCGCAGATGATGATCTGAAAACACTAACAAGCTGAAGTTTAGTGATCTAATGAAAGCGTCGTTCAGCCAGTCATGAGATCTCGACTGTATTGTTTGAGATTGTGATCGCTGAATAAATACACTTACTCGGCCACTGATGTTTGAATAGAGAAACATAGGCTATGGCCGTTTGGATTTACTTTTAGGGAGTTTTTTTTTACCAGTTTTCATGATGAAGACAGCATAGTTGCAAAATCTTTGGTATTCCTTCATTATCTTATATATTCATGCACAGAGCTTCTCTTAAAACCGCAGACAGTTGACAGACTTGTGTTCTTCGCTAAAACTTGTAAAAACAATAAAACTAACCATACTCATGCCCGTTTAGTTATTCGTCGCAGTTGCATAGTTTTAATTTGACTTGCATGCACTAAACAAGTTGTCGCATGCACTTTCTATACTTTGTTTCTGCACTAATTAAGTTACATTATAGTCCTACATGTGTCAAATTTATAAAAATCATGTAGTGTCAATTGGTCTTGATTTTGTTTTAAACTGCTTAAATAACTGTTCAGTCAAATTGTTTTTTTGTTGTTTTGTTTTTAAGGGCACAAGAAAATCAGGTTTTTTTTATTATTAAATGCCAAATGCAAACATACCGAGATATTATATCGAATTATTGAAAAGATGACACTAGCAGATATTATTTTTTTTTTTATATATCGCCCCAGAGCCCTACTATTCACTAGAAAAAGCTTTAGTCGAGGGCAACCCTAGTGGTGTTTCTAATCCTTGGTCTGAAATGCGCTCAGTGATGATATCAGTCATGGAACTGTCTGTGTGTGTTGTGTTAGTGATAATGACTCGAGTAGTGCGGGCTGGAGATGTTTTTCTCGGTGGATGAGGAGATCCCTGGTGAGTCTCGCTCATGAGCTGAAGCCTGACGGGCGGGAACATCCGTCAAACAAGAGGAACAAGAGGAGTACATCAGTTGCCGCTCTGGCCCGTCTCAAGTCTTCATAATGAAATACTCCTGATGCTTATAAAGCCAGACCCACACAGCACACATAGCCCTCTAGAATCCTTTAGCACTGGTGGAGGTTGTTGTTCACATAGGATTTATTCCTTTTACTTGTCAAAGTCCGGATATATTATAAAGAAGGTTTCATTCTGGTTTTTCCATTCACTCATTTCAGGGCCTTACACTAGGTCTGGTCCAATTCTTAGTGAGCTGCCTATCGAAAAGGAACATTTTAGGCCATACCAACCAGTAGACAGCAAATTATGCTGCCCCTAAGATTCTACTTTTCAACATTTTGCATTATTATATTATTAAGGTGTGTGACCCTGGAGCTAAAACCAGTCTTAAGTCGCTGGGGGTAAATAATTTTTTTACGCAAAGCCAAAAACTTGTATGGGGTAAAATAATCTTTTTTTGGCACAGATCTTATGAATATTGAGTAAAGATTAAGGTTTCATGAAGATATTTTGTAAATTTCTTACCGTAAATATCAAACGTAATTTTTTGATGAGTATACTTTTTGATTTTGTAAAAATTTTATTTAAAATGATGCATTTATATTAATACATTCAATTTAATTTAAAACGATGCATTTTTTTCAGTACCGAAACAACTTGGATTTTATTTATTATATTATTTCATCGTTAAAAATGTTGCAACAAGATTATATGCTAAATGGACATAAAAAGGTTAACAAAATACTTGTAAATCAACACTGAAATGTTAGCTGCCCATAAAGTGCATTTCAAACCAAGTTCTGTATTGGTAAGATGTCGTCTTAGAATGGTAGACAGTGAGGCTCTAGAGGATCACTAGAGATTGGGACGGACCCTCTGTCCCTTAAAATGCCTCCTCAGGTCTTGTTCAAGGTGTTTTGGTTGTAAATTCGTTTTTTGGTGTGTTCAAGGCTGGTGGGCTTTGAGTGGCGTCTGTCTCGTGGTGTTGAGGAACAGACTCAAGCCTTTTTTTGAAGGCTTTAATGAGTTTCTTCCACAGCAGTAACCTAACAGTATTTCGCTGCCAAAGAGCTGGAGGTGAGAGACCTGAATAAAAAAAAATCCCTTACGTCCCATGTACAGAGCTGCCTCAAAATATGTTTCACTTGAGTCCAACACTAAAGCATATCTGAATGCTGCATTGCATAACAAAATGCACTGATATCCGGATATATGTGCAAATGCTTTAACAAATGCTCTGTACATTCCTAAGCTTTCTGAATCAAAAGACATCTTATTTAAATACTGTTGCATCTATTCTGTAATCAACCATGTTTTTATGTGTTCTAGGTGATGTTGTGTGGGATGCAAGAAATAGATCTGAATGACTGGCAGAGAAACACCATTTACAGACATTACACCTCCACCAGTAAACAGATCCTGTGGTTCTGGCAGGTAATGACGCAATAATCTCCATCAGTAAGCAGTTTAAATACTACTGGTTCAGATTGCACCAGTTTAGAAGACACTCTCTCTTTTCTCTGTAGATTATTAAAAGATAAGGCCAATGAAAAGCGCAGGGACTGTTGCGTTTCGTCAGTGGTACCTGCCGTCTACTGTAGGACTTTGCAGACCTGATGGTGATTACTGTGCAGGTACATAGTAATTTTATTTGGATTTCAGATCCGTTTTTTTTAAAAAGCAAAATGAAACGCATGCCACATGCATTTAACTACGCATAATGTTGGACGTGTATAGCATTAAGGCAAGCACTTCACTGAATAGGGGTAAAACTATTTAACTAATAGATATCACCATACTTTCCAGTTTCAGAAGATAAATATGAACACTGGATAAAGCCAGGTCTGAAAAAACCCAAACAATTCGTTAACAAAAAAAAAATCCCAAAATACAAATCATAACACTGAAAAAATCCAGGTTCAAAATTCTTGTTGATTTTGTTGACATATTAAGTTTTTAAGGTTTTTTGAATAGAGAAGGATTTTGGTTTTTCTCTTTTATTCAGCCATAAATCAGAATCCTGTCACACCATAAAAAATACATTTGCTCCGTTTTTAGATAAATGTTTATAAATCAGTGGAATGATATATTAACAAACCCTTTCAGGTAATCACCTTCAGAATATAGAGAGGAATAAAACTGCTAGTTTGTGGTCTGTAAGTGGCTGCTGAAGTGGAGGAAAAACTCTTAAAGAACTTACTTGTTTGAAATGTAACTACCAAAATAGATAGGTTATAAAATTAATATATTTAGATGTTTTCTTTTCACTAGTCTGTAAAAAGATTGTTTTTTCCCCAAATACCTATGAATTTTCCAGACAGTAGGACAGTAACAGTAAAATATAATATAGACCAAGTTCCATGTTTTTTTTTTTGGAAATATGTTTATAATCAGTGTGAAGATATATCAACACACCGAACAGTAAAAACCTTCAGAAATCTAAGAGAATAAAACTGCTAGTTTGTGTGTCCTGTAAGTGCTGCGGAAGTGGAGAAAAACTCTTAGAGAAATGAATGGTAATTGAAATTTACAGACGCAAATAGTGTTATAAAATAAAAAAAAAAAGATGTATTTTATATACTATTCTTTAAAAAGTATTCAAAAATACCAAAATACCCACAAAATACCCCATAAAATTTTAAAGACAACAGAAAAAAACAATATAAAAACAAGTAGACAAGTTTACCATGTTTTTTTTTTTTTGAACTATGTTATATACATCATTTGAATGTATATCAACAAACCAACAGTAAAAAACCTTCAGAATATCGAGAGGAATAAAACTCTAAGTCTGGTGGTCTGTAAGTGCTGCTGAAGTGGAGAAACTCTTAAGACATGTTTGAATGATATATCAAGACGCAAATAGTGTTATAAAATAAACACTTAACATCACAATCAATATGAATCTATACAAAAAAACCTAAAAGAAAAAACCTTCAGAATATAGATGGGTATAAAACTGCTAAGTTTGGTGTATGTAAGTGCTGCTGATGTGGAGAAAAAACTCTTAAAGACTGGAAAAACCACTCTTAAAGCAATGATTGTAATTGATATGGTCACAAACCCAAATCATAAAGTATTATAGCATAATACTTAAAGTGTATTTTTTAGATGTTTTTCTTTTCCCACTAGTCTGTAAAAAGAATTCTGTTATTCCCTCCCTCCTCTCCCAAAAGACCTATGAAATTGGGCAAGAAACATAGAAAGTAAGAGTAAACAGATTAATATAGAACAGTTACCATGTTTTTTTTTTTTGAAATCATATGTTATATACTCAGTGTGAATGATAACAACAAACCTCAATAATAAAACCTTCAGATAATGACGAATAAAAAAATTAAATATAATCTGTATTTTGAATGTGTAAATTTAAAAGAAACTTTTAAAGTTTTGTTTTGAAATTGAAATCCACAGACGCAAATAGATACAATTCAAATTAAATATAATCTGTATTTTGAATGTGTAAATTTAAAAGAAGACATATTATTGAAGCAAAATAGCCCAGAATCACAACATTGACTGGTTCACATGAAAAAAAACCCATTGGTTTGGCCTGTAGTTTCTTGCCTTAAACAGAATAAAGACTTTAATTTGATGATCATGGGTTGTTAGGTGTTTTGATATTATTGGTATAATATTGTTTTGTTCGCCCACTAGCCATGTATGTCAGCAGGAAAAAAAAGTTGTTTCAGAGCTTGATATGATGAAACATTACGGAGATGTAATTGCATCGGTCAGGTGGTCTCTAGCTACAGTTTGTTCTAAAGGACATTTGCCGTAATCACAGAACGCTGCTCTTGGTCCTGTTCGTTACCCTAAATAAGATCTCTATAAAGCTAATTCGCGCAGAGATCAGTTTGAGTCCTGGCTCATGTTGGTAGAAGGTGACGTTTGTCATTTGTTCGTTTCAGGAGTATGGACCACAGAAGTTCTGCATCGAGAAGGTTGGGAAGAGAACTGGCTTCCTCGCAGGCCACAACATGGTACATAATCTCATACAGACATTATATTCATCTCTAAAGATCTGTTCACATTTCTCTTGATATTATCAGTTATGAAATAATTTCTGTGTATTTAAGCTTAAGCTGTGTAAGTACGGATGACTTGTGTCACTTGAGGCATATTTTAAAATAGTAACAATCTTTGCATCTTTGTCAACTCTCTAAATACAATTTGTTAGATTTGGCAAATGGTGTAAATGGCATAACTTTTTTTTAATATAATATATTTTTTTATTAATGAAGATTGAAAATATCAAAAATATTTCATAAAGGGTATTAATATTTTTGGGATTTTAACAATATATCTAATTGTTATTATTATTATTATACATTATACTTTATTATGTTTAATTATTTAAAAAGATATTACATTGAATAATTGAATTATTTTTTAATCAATAATTATTCAATATATATATTATATATATTATATAATATATATATATATAGTATATATATATATATAAGAGATATCATAAGAGATATTATATATAATATATATTTATTTAAGCCATTTTTATTTAGAATTAATTTAAGTGACACTCCTAGTACTTCCTACTACTGTTATTTTTTTTTACACATTTGCACTAGGTATCATCTTTTGTAAAGCATAATAATCACCTCTATAATATATCTCTCTCTCTATCTACTATATATATATATATATATATAATATAATGGCTGTATACAATACATATTTAATAAATATACTATTTCTTTTCATACTTTATCTTTATCTGTTATAAATTGGGGTTTTATCTATAAAAAATGTTTAGATATCTATAATTTATTTCATTTAATTATTTAGTATCGAAAAGTCATAAATTGAATAATTCCTTCAATAAGTTTTGCGTATTACACTCTTAGAGCGTCATGTCCCCTAATTTTCATTTATGTTTTGCATACATTCCTGCAACACCGCCCAGGCCAGTTCACATTTAAAATCATTGGTGATTTCATCCAGTATGCAGCAGGTCAGTTGTTATATAGAGGCCACTGACGCGCACATAGCGGGATATTAAACCGAAATCGCCTGCTCTTTCTCCTCCCTTCGGTTTGGGCGCTCTTTGACCGGTCTGGATCCGCGCAGTATCGCGAGTTACTGTTGCAGAGATGAAGCCGAGTATTTGATATCGGCAGATTGAGTGAACCGGAAGTTTTTCGGACGGAAGATATAATTTTCCCATCAACAATACCACCACCAATTTTACTACTTCTACCACGCAAACAGAGGACATCCAGCTTTCATGGCACATCAGTTTTACTTGAGAAAGACAGACTCTGAAGATCCATCACACGGGTGCATTATGGAAAATATGGGTTTGTGCCATTTCCCACCCCGGTCTCCTACCCCCGGCGCATCAATATCCCCGTGAAAGCCGATGAGGCTTTATGCAAGCGTTGTCGATACGTGATCTCGACGTTTCTACATGTGAGTAATGCCCTCTACTTAATCCAGAAGAAAGAGCAGACTCTCTGGAGAGTCCCAGAACGATCGGAATGATTCGGACCAGAGCGCGGGAATGTTGGTTTTTAATTTCTGTGTGTTTTTTTTTTTCACAAACCCACGATGGGTCTCCTTGTGCTTTTTTTCCTCACTGTCAATCCACACAACCTGAGTTAGTAAGTGTATGAGCATGACAACAGCCGTCGTTCAGGTGAGAACCTGATGGCTTATTGCCAACTGACCTAAAATATTCCGTCAAACTGTCAAGAACTGGCCATTTTCATCCCAAAATCATTAGACATTAGATTTAGCAAAAATATCAGGCAGTTAAGGTATTTTGCATTTTGCAAATGAAGCATATTCATGACACTTAAACATATTTTTAAATTCCCCATCATTTTTACAATGTGGAAAAAAAAAAAATTCCACTTGTTTCTATAACTGTCGTGAAAAAAAACGTGGTGTTTGTGTGTGTGTGTGTGTATATATATATATAATAATAGAATCATATTATATACTATATATATAATATAATATAGATATATATATATATATCTACACACACACACTTTTAATTGTCTTTAGTAATTTAAATTGTGCTGATCTAGAGAACCAAAAATAACCTTTGACCAAATAATACATTTTATTACATAATTCAATTACAGCATTATTTTTTTTTTTTTTTTTTTTTTTTTTTTTTTTTATTGAAATAGTTTTTTCCACATTATGCTGATGTTAAATTTGGGAAATGTTTGATTTTCATGAAAATACTGTTGCAATGCAAAATATTGTAATCTAATGGTCTTTATGCACAGTACATTTTGTTTTCATACATACGTACCTATACATATATAGATATGAGTTACATATAAATATATATTAAAAGATGCATTTTATAAAAATTTTACACACACACACACACACACACACACACACACATATATAGTATATATATATATAAATCATTTTAAAAATTAATATAATCCTAAATAGTACACACACCCACACAAAACAAACCAAAACCCCCACACACACACACACACACCCATATAGTATATATTATATATATATATATATATATATATATATATAATATATATACCGCACATATAAAACTGATTATAATAATATATATTATATTTTGATACATTATATAGTTTTAATCGTTTTTTATATGTACCTATATGATAGATTTGTATTATTCAAAATAGGAAATACTGTCAAAAAATACAATCTATACACATGCATATACATTTCAGACGGGCGCTGGCCTTGAATACTAAGCGACAATGAGAGTTTATTTGGGCCTAAATTTGGGAGAGTACAGTATTTATCACAGATACCGCTCTAGTTCTATAGGGCGCCTGCTTTAAATGTGCTTTTTAAGTGTTCAGATCGTGGGTTATTTCATGTTTCATGAATTATTTGAAGTCAAAACCACTCTAAACCACTGGAGGAGCCCAAAAGACCTGCTATAAAGTGTATAGCTGTTGTTCTGCGCATTGCATTATGGGTAATAATTTAAAGACTCATATGGAGGACTGTTTTAGGGTGTCAGGGAGGATCGTTTTGATTTTCAGAAAATAAATCAACATCAAATATTTATTTAACCAGCTATTTTTTTTCCATTTACCCTGTTTGAAGGAAATTTTTTAACCTTTGAAATCCTCTAAAAGAGGGTTTATAGTGACCCGGGCCCTCTCTTTTTGACTTTTTTTTTCGGGACTGCCCATGAAAACCCCAAACCTTTTTTGCTCTTTTAAAATAAAATTAATCCTGTACAGGGTGTAAAACCCTTCCCCCTCTCTTAAATTTAAATCGGATGTTTTTAGTAAAAAAACAACCCTTACGTAAAAAGGGGGCCGCTTTCGGGGCCCTTTTTCAGAGTTTTTTTAATGCTTTGATTTGTATGTATGTCAAAGTAAAAAATTTGCAGACTAAAAAATAACTCTAGGGAAAAATGTCGGGTTTGGGGTTTTTTTGGAAAACCGGGAAAACGGGTTTGGGAAATGAAAAAAATATTGAGCATTAGCATTAAATCCAAAAGGGGGAAAGCCAATCAAACTAAAACTGAAAAAAACCCCGGGGTTTTTCCAGCCATTTTATTGAAAAAATTTGAACTGTTTTTAAATTGATTGGCATCTTAAAAAAAAAAACGCTTCCCCCAAAAAACCCTCGAAAAAACTTTTGCTTTTTAAATTTGGAAAAAGAAACATTTAAAAAAAAAAATTTAAAAAAATTTAGAAGTGACTTGGCGACTAACTGAAACTTGAAAATACACCTTTATTTTTCCATCTGTTTATGTTTTATTTTAATTTGTATTTTATATACATGTATTTAAAAAAAATATTTGTAAGGTTTTTTTTATATTTCTTTTTAGTTTTAATTTATTTTTAGTTTAGTTTTAGTAATTAAAAAATATATATTTTTTTTTAATAAAAAAAACTACAAAATTAAAAATGTTGCTTTGGCAACTATTAGCTTAAAGTGAATATTTATATTTTATTATTTAAAAAAAATATACTTAAAAAAAAATTTAATATTTATTTTAGCTTTTTTTATTTCAGTTTTAGTTTGTCATTTTAGTACTTAAAAAAAAAATGTAAATTAGAAATGTAGGAAATAAAATGTCAAGGTAATTTTTTGCATCTAATATTATTTAATCTAATAATATTTTAATAGTTCAGTGTATCAATTTTTTCTTTTTAGCTTTATTTTTATTTCGTTTTGTTTTAGTAATTTAGTACTTAAACAAAAAAATTTTAAAAAATTAGAAATGTTCCTTGGAAAAACTAAATAAAATAGAATTGCTGAAGTTTTCATCTAATACTTTAATATTTTATTTTTTACAGAAAATGATTATTAGTTTTACTTTTTAACAATTATAACATTGCTTTATAATGTTTTTGGCCCACATCCCATAAATCGCATGATTTCTAGACAATAAAAATATATAACATACATATTTATGGACGATATACATAACTGTACTGCAACCGATTAATATTTTTTTGAAACCGGATCGATTAAGTTGCGTCTTGAGTTCATCTCAACAAATGCAAGAAAAAAAGAAATCAGCTTTAATATTTTTTAATATAAACAAATCAAATATTAAAGATCAGACAGGGATCTGAACCCATCATTTATGCATTTAATAATGAGTGGAAGCCGACACTATTGTAAACACTGTGATGCGGTTTGTAAGATGTTCATCAGTCGCCGTCTGGAAGCACATGGGGTTCAGACAGCAGTCTGAGGCGCTTGTCCTCCTGCAGTGATCCAGTCTCCCCTCGTCCTCTCTTCCTCTCTCCTCTCCTCTCATCTGCTCCCTTCTTCATCCCGCTGCGCCCCGTCATTATCCTCACCTCCTCTTCGGTTTCTCCCGTTCATCAGGCTCCCGGCAGGAGATCCGTCCCCCTGTGTCTGTGGAAAAACAAAAGATGTTGTTTTGTTGAGGTGTAATGACTTGTTCATTCCACTAGTTGTATTTAAAGGAAGTTCACCAAAAAAAAAAAAAAAAAAAAAAAGTTAATTACTCACCCTCATGCCATCTAAGATGTGGCTGACTTTTTTATTCAGTAAAAACAGTAAAGAAGATTTTTAGCTGAAACCGGGGGGCCTTGGTGATTCATCAAATGCAGTCAATGGCCGTCAATTTAGGGCAAAGCATATACAGGCAACACAAAATTAATCCCGGGCTCTTGACGATATATTGAGGTCTTATGAAGCGAAAAAACTGGTCTGTGTAAGAATCTGACATTATTTTACGCATAATCACCTGTATCCAGAGCCTCATGCAAACGGTCCGGAGTGATGCGGCGCACAACCTACTCGTTTCTTTTTTGGTGAACCCGTTGAATCGTTCACCAAAGTGGACTGAATCATCTGAAAATGATTTGTGGCTCAGCAGCACATATACAGTTACTCACTCAAAACTCACTTTGCAGATGCCTGACAGTCCCCGCTGGAATGATCCAAAGTATGAATCACTCCAGCGGCCCGGAACCGATGAGACGGTTTTGACATCATACTGGGCATTTGTGAACCGAAACTTAATGAAGGAGCCTACATGAGCGGTTTCTCACTGTTTTATGTAAAAGGTGAGTTATTATTAAAATACATAACTGTACAAAAATAAATCAGACATACGTGCTTAATTCATACATCGGCGCTGGCCTTGATCCCTAAGCGACACTGAGAGTTTATTTGGTCCTAATTTGGTAGAGTACGTATATCACAGATAACCCTGTCTAAGTATCATGGGCGCCTGCTTTAAAATGTGCTTTTTAATGTTTGCAGATCGTGGGTTATTTCATGTTTCATGACTTCTTTTGAAGTGATCTAGTCTAACCCACCGAGGAGGCCCACAGACACCTGCTATAAAGTGTATAGCTGTGGTTTCTCTGCGGCATTGCCATTATTGGGTAATAATATAAAGACTCATTAATTGAGGACTGTTTTTAGGGTGTCCAGGGAGATCGTTTTGATTTTCAGAAAATAATCAACATCAATGATTTATTAACCCAGCTATTTTTTATTCCCTTTACCCTGTGTTGAATGAGATTTACCTTGAAATTCCTCTGAACGAGTTTATATGTGATCCGGCTCTCATTTTGGACTGTTTTTTTTTTTTTTTTCTGACTGATCCATGTAACCCAAACCCTTTTGACTCTGTATGAACTGAATCCTGTACATGGTGGTGAATACTCTCCTCGCTCTTCAGATTAATGTGGATGGATTTTTTATAAAACTAACATTAAGTAAAGCGCCCGCTTCACCCCCCAGGGTCGTTTCAGAGTTTTATTTCTAGCGTTGATTTGTATGTATAGTCAAATGTGAAAAGATGTTCACAGCTGAAATAAATAATCTATGGTAAAATGTGTGGTGTTGTTTTTGGGAGACCTGGAAGCTGTTTGGATGCAAAAATATTGAGCATTAGCATTAAAGCCAGATGGGATGAAGCACAATCAAAACTATCACTGAACAAACGCAGGGGTTCCAGTACATTTTAAATTGCACAAAAGTTGAACTGCTTTTAACGTGGATATGGCATCTTAAAAAACATCAACGCTTCCGTCCTAAACACTCGCAAAACGTTGCAGTTAAGGGACCGAAACAATTTAAAAAAAATAAGAGAGTAAAATTAGAAGTGAATTGGTTTGGGGGGGGGTGAACACCCCCCCCCCCTAAACCCCCTGAAACTTGAAATACACACTTATTTTCCAAGTCGTTTGATGTTTTAATTTGAAATTTGTTTTTTATATTGTACAGTCATTTAAAAAAAATTATTTGTAAGGTTTTTTGATAGTGCTTTTTAGTTTATCTTAATTTATAAAAATGTTTAGATTTAGTAATTAAAAAAATATATTTTTTTTTTAATTAAAAAAAAAACTACAAAATTAAAAATGTTGCTTGGAAACTAAAAATATAAAGCTTAAGGATAAGGTTAGATTTTATTATCTTTGAAAAAAATACTTAAAATTTAATACCTTATTTTTACAGCTTTTTTTATTTTTCAGTTTTCGTTTAGTTCATTTTAGTACTTACAAAAAATGTATATTAGAATGTAGGAAATAAAATGTCAAAGGTAATCTTTTGCATCTAATATATTTAATCAATAATATGTTTTAATAGTTTCGGTGTAAGCAATTTTTTTTCTTTTTTGCTTTATTTTTATTTCCGTTTTTGTTTAGTAATTTTAGTACTTACAGAACAATATTAAAAATAGAAATGTTCCGCACATTAGGCAACTAAATGAAATAGAATATGCTGAAGTTTTTCATCTAAGTACTGAATATATTTATTTTTGTACAGAAAATGATTTATTAGTTTACTTTTTTAGACAATTGATAACATTGCTTTATAATGTTTTTGGCCCTACAGCCCCATAAATTCGCATGATTGCTAGACAAGCAATATAAATATAGTAACATAACATTAGTTAGGACGAATCCATACTTGTAACTGCAACTCAGATTAATATTTATTTTGAAACCGTATCGGATGAAGTTTGCACAGTCCTTGAGTTCTCTCAACAAATGCAAGAAAAAAAGAATCAAGCTAGATAATTTTTAATAATATAAAACAAAATCAAATATTTAAAGTCAGCAACCATGGGATCTGAACCCCTCATTTGTATGCATGTTAAGTAATGAGTGGGAGAGCCCGACGACGAGTGCGTAACACTTGTGATGCAGGTTTGTAAGATGTTCTTGCAGTCGCCACCGTCTGGAAGCACATGGGTTCAGACAGCAGTCCTGACGGCGCTGTCGTCCTCCCTGCCTGTGATCTCAGGCTCGGCCTCGTTCCTCTCTTTCTTTTCCCCCTTCCCCTTCCTCCCTCTCCTCTCATCTGCCTCACCTTCTTGCATCCTGCTGGCGTCTCGGCCGGGCTGCAGGCCTCGCCCTCCTCTTCGGTTTCTCCACGTTCATCAGGCTCCGCGGCGGCAGAATCCGTCCTCCTGTGTCTGTGGAAAGAACAAACGATGTTGTTTGTGTGTGAGTGTGTAATGACTTGTTTCATGTCCACTAGTTGTATGGGTAAAGAGACAGTTTCACCAAAAAAAAAGAATCAACAAAAAAAGAAAAGTTAATTTACTCACCCTCAGGCCATCTAAGATGTAGGCGTGACTTTTTTTATTCATAAAACAGTAAATAAATATTTTTTTGCTGAACACCCGGGGGGTCCCTTGGTGATTCAGCAATGCAAGTCAAGGGCTACCCGTCAATTTCAGAGGCAAAGCATATAGCAGGCCCACACAAACATTAATCTCCACGTTGCTCGTGGACGATATCGTGGAGGTCTTTATGAAGCGAAACTACTGGTCTGTGTCAGAAGCGGAACATTAGTTACCGCATAATTACCTGTAATCCAGAGCCTCAAGCAAACGTCCCCCGGAGTGATGTCTGGCTCACAAACGAATCGGTTCTTTTTGGTGAACCAGTTGAATCAGTTCACCAAATTGGACTGAATCATCTGAAACGATTTGTGGCTGGAGCAGCACAGATACAAGTAACTCAATCAAAACTCACTTTCAGACGCCTGACAGTCACCGCCTACTGGAAAATGAGCAAAGAATGGAATCACTACCGCAGTACCCTGGAACTGAGGACGATCGGTTCGAATCGTACTGAGCATTTGTGAAACTCGAACACTTGAATGAAGGGAGCCTAATTGAGACGGTTTCTTCTCACTGGTTATGTAAAAGGAATGAGCTGATTCAGACTAGTTTATTCACTTTATGTGCTTTACACATGTTTTCACAACAAGCATTTGTGGCTTATATTAATAAGTGGGTGTATAACTTTACCATTCCTGTGTGATTATAACTAGGTGAATTGAACCAGAAACGAGACTGTTCGCAAGAATCAGTTTGGGGATAAAGAATTCTATTTTTCTAGTTTGTCTGGGCTTCTGGAGTATGTTGTTAGTAATATTCAGTTTTCTGGCACAGACTGATCATTTCGTTTCATAATACCTGTATTTATCATCTGGAGTCCACAGGGATTCATTTTTTTGGGTTAACTGTCTCCCCCCCTTTTTTTTTAACACGTGTGTGTGTGTGTGTGGGGTGTTTGTGTGTTTGCCGCTGGCCAAGCTGGTCATTGTCAGGCGATGCGGCCGGCTTCCCGTCGGGCAAACCCTGCGCGGCCCCCCCCAGCGGGACAGCGGTAGTTATCGGTGTGCGAGCGCTGATGCCGCACCTTAATCCATACTTATCAGCTGAACCAGCACTTATCCGTGTGCGAGCGCTGATGCTCCAGCATGTGAGCGCGACGACTGAACGACTTCTGACAGAACTGACACTTATACGGCTTTATACCTGCAGGAGACAGAAACTGATTATACTTACATTCGCTTCATACATTATTATACAGTTCCACATTACTCAACAACAACAACAACAACATTTATTAGAGTATCTTTGCCTTGTTTTGCAGTAACAGTAATGAAATGTCCATAAAAACAAAATAAATTCACCTGATAAGCAAACTATGACTAAAATAATACTGTATATGCTTATAAACTAATCCTGATTATAAATACTTATATTAAGTATTTTTTAAGTAAATGCTCTTATGTAGAATAATAGAATAGAATAATAATTTAGAATATATACTGTATATGCTTATAAACTAATATATATATATATAGATATACACAGGTACAGACCAAAAGTTTGGAAACTTACTAGTTTTTAATGTTTTTTGAAAGAAGTTTCTTCTTTCTGCTCATCAAGCCTGCATTTATTTGATCCAAAAATACAGAAAAAACAGTAATATTGTGAAATATTATTACAATTTGAAAAATAATTGTTTTTTAAATTTATTATACTTTAAAATTTTGATCCCATTTATTTCTGTGATGCAATAAGCTGAATTTTTAGGATCATTATCACATGATCCGTTAGAAATCATTCTAATATGATGATTTCATTATCAAAGTTGGAAACAGTAGTTCTGCTGCTTATATATTTTTCAGAACATGTGATACTTTTTTAGGATACTTTGATGAATAAAAAGTAAAAAAAAAAAAAAAAAAGAAGCAGCTTTGTTTTTAAAATATAAAGATTTTGTAATAACAATACACACTCTGGTTCAGTAATTTTTTTTGTCTTTCTTTTTTTTTTAATATAAAATCAATACTTTTATTCAGCAAGGATCAAATACTTTTTCATTCAGCAAGGGGGTGTGTTAAATTGAGAAAAAGTGATAGTAAAGAAAATATATTATTAGAATATATATTATTAGAATTTTTTTTTTTTGGATTTTGAATAAATGCAGTTCTTTTTAACCTTTTATTCATCAAATATATTAGACAGCAAAACTGTTTCCAACACTCATAATAATCAGAATATTAGAATGATTTCTAAATGATCATGTGATAGACTGGAGTGTTACATGTGACACTGAAGGCTGGAGTAATGATGCCTGAAAATTCAGCTTTGCATCACAGGAATAAATTATTTTTTTTTAAGTATATTCAAATAGAAAACTATGTATTTTAAGGTTGTAATAATATTTCACATATTACTGTTTTTTCTGTATTTTTGAAGCAAATAAATGCAGGCTTGATGAGCAGAAGAAACTTCTTTCAAAAACATTTAAATAGAATAAATGGTTTCCAAACTTTTTGGTCTGTACTGTATATATTATATATATATATGGTGTTGTGTTGTATATATAGTATCATTTTGGTATATATCTACTCTATATATCTAGCTATATAAATATATTATATTAAAACTAACACAATAGATTAGACATAGACATTATAGATTTATATTTATATATAATATAGGCAGATTTTAATCAAAAGGGATTTTCAAAATGATAAGTTTTTCATTAATTTAACTTGATGTACTGAAGTAACAACCAAAACTAAAATAAAACTTAAAATATTGAATTACTAAAATTATTAAAACTAATAAAAAATGACAGAAACACAACAAAATTACTAAAAAAGTACTAAATTAAAAAGAAGAATGGAAAATATAAAAAAAGAAAACCAAAGTTCAAATATTAATAAAAACTATTAGTGTCTCAGTGATTGTAAAATAACATTGACTAAAACTACTAAAAACTAAATTAATCAATAAAAAAAAATAAAATATTAATATTAGTATATAAAAAGGCAAAATAGTAAAGTATACTACAATATATTGTTAACTAAAGCTAAATCTATTAAAAATTGTTTTTCTTTTATTAAAAAATGTTAAAATAAAACTATACATGAAAAAAATGAAAAAACAATTGAAAATCTGTAATAATAATTAGATAATTTGACTAAAACTAGAAGCAAAATGTAATAAAATTTAATAAAGCTAAATAGAATAAAAAAAACAAAAATGGCAAAAAGCACATAACAATATTTCCTAAAACGTAAAACTAAAAAAACCTATAATATAGTATACTAATAGTATATGAATGAATAATAAAAAAACAATATAAAAAAAACATCCCCGTTCAATAAAAAGATGAATAATGTTATATGAACAACTGAAGTACTCAAGTTCAGACTTCATCATCCTCACCTGAATGTGAGAGAATATGAGCTTTGAGTTTGTCGGGTCTGTTGAACTCTTTGGTGCAGCCCACATGAGTCCTGCCACAGAAATCATATCATCAAACACATTCACATCACACGGATGTTCCTCTGCCGACCCGGCGCCGTCACTCACCTGAAGGGACACTTGTACTTCTTGAAGGGCTCGTGAATCAGCATGTGTCTCTTTACTTTGTCCTTCCTGTTGAACGTGGCCTCACAGACGGAGCATTTATACGGCTTCTCTCCTGCAAAACAACAAGATCAGTCACTGTAACACATCAGACTCTAAATAAATTCAGTTTATTACTCAATTAATACATTAACTCATCTGTTTGGGACTTTCTAGATCCTTCAGAAACTCAACTATATAACAGTCTAAAAACGAATAAACGACAAAAAAGGTACAAATACCTTAGTACCTGAGTGGATCTTTGTGTGGAGTTTGAGGTATTTGAAGAAGGATGAAGAATGTTTTAACAGATCTGACATTTGAATTGCCGCCGACGAGCCGTGATGGGGTGAGAGGAGATGCCTGCGGAAATACCTCTCGCACGGAAACACCTGACAGATACAAACACATTCAGTGCTGACATATGATTCATTTGATTCTTCAATATGATTCTTTGAACACAAATGTTCAGGTGCTGACTCCTCAGTCAGCGCCTAAATCTATTAAAACTAAATCTATGATTTTTTTATTTTTTTACTTTAGATAAAATATAAATATTACATTAAAAACCTACCACTTTGTAATGGTAGCTAGAAAGTTTAAGCTGAAACTAGATCTATAGTAAAATTGAAATAAAGTTAAAGAATAAAAACAAAAACTAATAAAAATGATGAAGCACAACACAATTATAAAAGCTTAAACTGAAATGAGAACTAAAAACATTAAAAATCCTTTTCATCAATTTAAATTAAGCTGAAATAAAGTAAAATATAATATGAATAATAGATGAAAAAGTTAAACTTAATGTTGCCTTAAAAACTAACTGAAATAAAGAAAAAATTATAAAAAATATTGCTGACCTTTTGGCAGTGTGGGTGAGGCAAGGTGTAGTTGTGTGTGGTCGTTCAGGAGATGTTTGTTCCTTAGAGCTTCCTGTGTGGAATTATTTACTCTGACACTTCATGCATCTGAACACAAAAACACACAATGTCCTGACACATCAGATCTGTGTAGATTTTAACAGTCTCGTAGTCTTATCACTGTTGACCTTGTAGTAGCTGGTCATTGTGTGGGTTGTGGAGCTGTGTGTGTTGACCCTGTAGTAGCTGCGTCACATTGTGTGTGTGTGTGTGTGTGTGTGTGTGAGACCTGTAGTAGCTGGTCAGTGATTGAGGGTTTATCTTATTTTATTGTGTGTGTGTGGGTGTGTGTGTGTGGAGGTCACATCAATGTCATCTAATCAGAGTTCACATCAATGTCATCTCATCTGTGTGTGTTTCCTGTAGTAGTTGGTCAGTGATTCAGGGTGTGTGTGTGTGAGACCTGTAGTAACTGGCCAGTGATAGTGCTTGTGTGTGTGTGTGTGTGTGTGTGGGTTTGAGTTGCTGTCGTGCCTGTAGTATTGGTCAGTATTTGGAGTGTGTGTGTGTGTTGTGTGTGTCCTGTAGTAGTTGTCAGTATTTGAGTGTGTGTTGTCCTGTAGTAGGTGGTCAGTGATGAGGCAGTGTGTGTGTGTGTGTGTGTGTGTGTTGGGTGAGACCTGTAAGACCCGTACTGGTCAGTGATTATGTGTGTGTGTGTGTGTGTGTGACCTGTAGTAGTTGGTCAGTGATTGATTGATTGTGTGTGTGTGTGTGTGTGTGTGTGTGACCTGTAGTCTTTGGTCAGTGATTGTGTGTGTCTGACCTGTAGTAGTTGGTGAGTGATTGATTATGTGTGTGTGACCTGTAGTAGCCGGTCAGTGAATGTGTGTGTGTGTGTGTGTGTGTGTGTGTGTGTGTGAGACCTGTAGTAGCTGGTCAGTGATTGTGTGTGTATGTGTGTGTGTGTCTGACCTGTAGTAGTTGGTCAGTGGATTGGTGTGTGTGTGTGTGTGTGTGTGTGTGTCTGACCTGAAGTAGTTGGTGAGTGATTGAATGTGTGTGTGTGTGCGTGTGTGTGTGTGTGTAACCTGTAGTAGCCGGTCAGTGAATCTGTGTGTGTGTGTTTGTGTGACCTGTAGTAGCCGGTCAGTGACTGTGTGTGTGTGTGTGTGTGTGTGTGTGTGTGTGTGTGTGTTCGTGTGTGTGTGTGTGTGTGAGACCTGTAGTAGATGGTCAAATGATTTTGTGTGTGTGTGTCTGACCAGTAGTAGTTGTGATATCGTTGGTGAGTGATTGATTGTGTGTGTGTGTGTGTGTGACCTGTAGTAGCTGGTCAGTGATTGAGTGTGTGTGTGACCTGTATGTAGCTGGTCAGTGAGTTTGTGTGTATGTGTATGTGTATGTGTGTGTGTGTGTGTGTGTGTGTGTGTGTTTTGTGTGTGACCTGTAGTAGGTGGTCAATGAATGTGTGTGTGTGTGTGTGTGTGTGTGTGTCCTGTAGTAGCCGGTTCAGTGAATGTATCTGTGTGTGTGTGTTTGTGTACCAAATTAAATTTAAACACAAAAAACGTAGTAGCCAGTCAGTGAATGTGTGTGTGTGTCTGAACCAGTAGTAGTTGGTTATTTATTGATTGTGTGTGTGTGTGTGTGTGTGTGACCTGTAGTAGCTGGTCAGTGATTGTGTGTGTGTGTGTGTGTGTCTGACCAGTAGTAGTTGGTGAGTGATTGATTGTGTGTGTGTCTGTGTGTGTGTGTGTGTGTGACCTGTAGTAGCTGGTCAGTGATTGTGTGTATGTGTGTGTGACCTGTAGTAGCTGGTGAGTGATTGATTGACCTTTAGACCAGTAGTAGCTGGTCAGTGATTGTGTGTATGTGTATGTTTGTGTTTGTGTGACCTGTAGTAGCTGGTCAGTGATTGTGTGTATGTGTGTGGTGTGTGAACCTGTAGTAGCTGGTCAGTGAATGTGTGTGTGTGTGTGTGTGTGTGACCTGTAGTAGCCGGTCAGTGAATGTGTGTGTGGTTGTGTGTGTGTGTGGTTGTGTTGACCTGTAGTAGCTGGTGAGTGATTGATTGTGTGTGTGTGTGTTGTGTGACCTGTAGTAGCTGGGTCAGTGATTGTGGTTTGTGTGTGTGTGTGTGACCTGTAGTAGCCAGTCAGTTGAATGTGTGTGTGTGTCTGACCAGTAGTAGTTGGTGAGTGATTGATTGTGTGTGTGTGTGTGTGTGTGTGTGAGACCTGTAGTAGCTGGTCAGTGATTGAGTGTGTGTGTGACCTGTAGTAGCTGGTCAGTGATTGTGTGTGTGTGTGTGTGTGTGTGTGTGTGTCTGACCAGTAGTAGTTGGTGAGTGATTGATTGTGTGTGTGTGTGTGTGTGTGTGTGTGGTGACGCCTGTAGTAGCTGGTCCGTGATTGAGTGTTTGTGTGACCTGTAGTAGCTGGTCAGTGACTGTGTGTGTGTGTGTGTGTGTGTGTGTGTGTGTGTGTGTGTGTTTGTGTGACCTGTAGTAGCTGGTCAGTGATTGTGTGTGTGTGTGTGTGTGACCTGTAGTAGCTGGTCAGTGATTGAGTGTGTGTGTGACCTGTAGTAGCTGGTGAGTGATTGATTGATTGTGTGTGTGTGTGTGTGACCTGTAGTAGCTGGTGAGTGATTGATTGTGTGTGTGTGTATGTGTGTGTGACCTGTAGTAGCTGGTCATTGACTGTGTGTGTGTGTGTGTCACCTGTAGTAGCTGGTCAGTGATTGTGTGTGTGGACCTGTAGTATGTGACCCTGTAGTAGCTGGTGTAGCGTATGAGCAGTTCATTCATTCAATTGGTTCTGAATTAATGAATCATGGCTCGTTGAATCTAAAACAATGCACATTCCTTGGCTAAAAAACCCAAAGCTTTTAGCCCCCTGAACTCATGCAGGTAAATCAAACTCTCTGCAAGCTGAATGGCCGGCCTGGTGCCAGCACTGGCTGGGTTTAAATTCCTGACCAGATCGTAAAACTTTATTACCCTCAACTGGGAAGATAACAGAAAAAAGCCCAGCTACGCTAGGAATTCTTGTAAGGAAAAAGGAAAGTAATATATTCTAAATGTATTGACTGTATTTCCTTTTTCTGCTTAGATGTCTTCCATATCAAATTGGAGTATCTACAATTTTATTGTGTTAATCAAACTTTAAATGTGTGTAATTCTGCAATATGAATGTAACTTTATGTTTCTCCTACCTTTACCTGTCATTTTTGGTATCTGTTTAACCGTCTTGCTTTGACCGAACCACTCATACATAGGAAATTACAGTAAAAGGTATTATTCTGGAATTACCATCTTGCTGGAATATAAATTGCTGAATTCTGGGGGGGGGGGGGGGGGGACCATAACTCACTCGAGTGGGTGTCTCCCCAGAGACAAAGGAACTTTTTCCCGCTTTCAGATCGTGGACGTTCATTGGTTGTTCGCGCAAACAGAGGCGTGAACCCAGTCGCTCCATAAGAGACCAAGAGGGTCTGGCTGCAGATTGCACTTGCACTCTCAGACTTGCACTCTCAGACACTTGCGCTTCCGCTAGCGACATCACTTGCAGTCTTTATTTTATATTTTGTTCTATTTAATTTTTATTTTTTGTTTGAATCTCTCAACATTTACAACAGTAGCCAGGTGTTGAAGACAAGACAAAAGAAACTAAATTACAAAGTCGCTTGCAATCGCCACTTGCTCTTTTAGAGCTGGGCGTGTTCTCTCGTGTCTTCCGGGGCAAGCAGACTCGCGCGAAGTTTCAAAGGTTCAACGAAACGTGGAGTTACCAAGAAATAATTCAGAGTTCGTCTCTCCCTCGTGTAGGGAGAGGCGAATATAAGAATAAAACTTAGTAAAGAAAAGCAAAGAAAAAACGGAGATGAAAGCTCCCTAAGGAGCCATCGCGACAGACGTTCTCTCGACGAAGTGCCGAAACAAAAAGTGCCACGAGAAAGTTCTGTGTCAGTCTCTTAGAGAAGGGTCTGGCTGCAGACTTTCACTTGCATTCTCAGACTTGCACTCTCAGACACTTGCGCTTCCTCTAGTGACATCACTAACAGTCTTTTTTTTTTACTTTTTTTTTTTGTTCTGTTTGTTGATTACTTTTTGTTTTGAATCGCTCAACATTTTACAACAGTAGCCAGGTGTTGAAGACAAGAAAAAAAAAATAAACTAAATTACGAAGTCGCTTGCAATCGCCACTTGCACTCTCAGCTACCTGCGACGTCACTTGCAGTCGACACAAATCATGCGTGTTGCCAATGGAGACAAAACACTGTGGTGATTAAACAATTAAAACTAATTTAGTACCGTAAAAGTACAGCGTCCTGCAAGAAAAAGACAAGACCCGCAAATCCGCGGCCACAAAACAGCAGAATATGAACGCGATGCACAAAGTATCTCGTTAAGTGTTTAATTTCCTCCCGTAGAAAAAAACAAACACTTAATATGCTATTAAGATGCTATTAAAATATCAAATTCAATACAATTTATTAATATAATGAATAATTTATAAAAACATGGCAAAACATGCGCAAAACATGGCATAATGTGCCATAATAATAGACTAAGAGGATAAAGACCAAACTCAATATGCTCCTCTTCATTATTCTAAAAGTGAAAAAAAAAAAAAATAAAAAAAAAAAAAAAAAAAAATGCATAACTAATAGGTATGTACAGGCAAGCAGGTGAGCCCAGAATAAATGCAACATGCAAAGTTTCGCGTTAAGCGTTTTTCCATATAGAATAACTGTCTACAACTCTTTTATATCATTGTCTTTGTCCATTAAGCTAACATTACATTACGTGTTTTATTTATAATGATTGGAAAATGTTTAACGTTAACGCATAACGCATTGATGCTTTTAATATCACTTAATATCACTTCATAATACATATATACAGACCAACATATTTGTTGGTCTGTATATACTTTAAGTCAACAGAAAGACATATAGGCTCCTGAATTGTCTTTATAGTCCATTATTATGCCACATGAAGCGTTTTGCTGTATTGGAGGACAAGTGAAAGTTTGAGTATTGTGTTCATGGCCATCTGCTTGCCTTGTAGTAAATTAAATAATAACTATATATTGATTTGATCTTTTTAATTTCACTTTATTTAGGCCTATTTTAATACATTAAGCCATATTACGTGTTTGTTTTTTTTTTCTACGGGAGGAAATTAAACACTTAACGAGATACTTTGTGCATCGCGTTCATATTCTGCTGTTTTGTGCGGATTTGCGGGTCTTGTCTTTTTTCTTGCAGGACGCTGTCCTTTTAACGGTACTAAATTAGATTTAATTGTTTAATCACCACAGTGTCTTGTCTCCATTGGCAACACGCATGATTTGTGTCGACTGCAAGTGACGTCGCAGGTAGCTGAGAGTGCAAGTGGCGATTGCAAGCGACTTCGTAATTTAGTTTCTTTTTTCTTGTCTTCAACACCTGGCTACTGTTGTAAATGTTGAGCGATTTCAAACAAAAAGTAATCAACAAAACAGAACAAAAATAAAAAATAAAAAAAAAGACTGTTAGTGATGTCACTAGCGGAAGCGCAAGTGTCTGATCCGTGAGTGCAAGTCTGAGAATGCAAGTGCAAGTCTGCAGCCAGACCCTTCTCTAAGAGACTGACACAGAACTTTCTCGTGGCACTTTTTGTTTCGGCACTTCGTCGAGAGAACGTCTGTCGCGATGGCTCCTTAGGGAGCTTTCATCTCCGTTTTTCTTTGCTTTTCTTTACTAAGTTTTATTCTTATAGTCGCCTCTCCCTACACGAGGGAGACGAACTCTGAATTATTTCTTTGGTAACTCCACGTTCGTTGAACCTTTGAAACTTCGCGCGAGTCTGCTCGCCCCGGAAGACACGAGAGAACACGCCCAGCTCTAAAAGAACGACGCACGCTCGGCTAGCAGGCACAAAGATATCCACATGCAAGTATTATTTCCTATAGAGATTTAAACGCTGCTTAAGGCGGTCTATTCCCTTTTTCAAGGTGATCTGATTCCTTGTTGTCTTTCAAAAAGGGTTACTGTATGTGATTTTGCCATACTGCGCGATCATTCTGCATGGATTCTGCCTATCTCTCTCTCCTGTCTCTCGCTCACCCTTTCACTCACTCACTCACTCACTCACTCACTCACTGTCTCTCTCTCAATCCAACTCAATCTCATTTTGTTATTCGTTTTGTATTGTATTTGTTTTACTGTTTGTATTGTTATACGCATATTTACTCTGTGTGAATCGTAGTTTGATGTATTATTAGTTCAATTTTAAAAGCCAATATATTCATGATTGCTTCTGTCTAAAATGCTCACATTTACGAAGTCAATGAAATGTTTGATCTTAGCTACAAAGCTTATTTGTTACTTTCCAGTAACCTAAATTTTATAAGGACGGGAGAATGGTTTCATGGCTAGAAACTATTTTTTCCTGGAATTATAAGAAGTGATAACTATAAAAAAAGTTGATAAGTTAATCTTACGGCCGTTTGCTGGACAAACCACTGTTTGATTTGCATTAATTCCCAGTAAAAGATATCACGTTAATTGATATGAAGAATGGAATACTGACATATTAATGAGTAAATTACAGTGCCTTGTAATGAGTTATTGATATATACAATTGACCTATATTTCATCTTCAATAATTTTAATGTAACTGTTACGCGAGATATATATATTAATCATATTCCTGATTAATTATTAAAATTCCCTATATATCATTTGAGCTAACGTTAACGTACTACCCAGTGCGGCTACACTGGTCAACGATTGTGTGTGTGTGTGTGTGTGTGTGTGTATGTGTGTATGTGTGTGTGACCTGTAGTAGCTGGTCAGTGACTATGTGTGTGTGTGTCACCTGTAGTAGCTGGTCAGTGATTGTGTGTGTGTGTGTGTGTGTGACCTGTAGGTAGCTGGTCAGTGGACTGTGTGTGTGTGTGTGTGTGTGAGACCTGTAGTAGCTGGTCAGTGATTGTGTGTGTGTGTGTGTGTGTGACCTGTAGTAGCTGGTCAGTGATTGATTGTGTGTGTGACCTGTAGTAGTTGGTGAGTGATTGATTGTGTGTGTGTGTGTGTGTGTGTGTGTGAGACCTGTAGTAGCTGGTCAGTGATTGAGTGTGTGTGTGACCTGTAGTAGCTGGTCAATGATTGTGTGTGTGTGTGTGTGTGTGTGTGTGTGTGTGTGTGTGTGTGTGTGACCTGTAGTAGCTGGTCAGTGATTGAGTGTGTGTGTGACCTGTAGTAGCTGGTCAGTGATTGTGTGTGTTGTGTGACACCGTGTGTGAGACCTGTAGTAGCTGGTCAGTGATTGAGTGTGTGTGTGACCTGTAGTAGCTGGTCAATGATTGTGTGTGTGTGTGTGTGTGTGACCTGTAGTAGCTGGTCAGTAATTGAGTGTGTGTGTGTGACCTGTAGTAGCTGGTCAATGTGTGTGTGTGTGTGTGTGTGTGTGTGAGACCTGTAGTAGCTGGTCAGTGACTTGTGTGTGTGTGTTTGTGACCTGTAGTAGCTGATCAGTGATTGAGTGTGTGTGTGTGTGTGTGTGTGTGTGACCTGTAGTAGTTGGTCAGTGATTGATTGTGTGTGTGTGTGTGACCTGTAGTAGCTGGTCAGTGACTGTGTGTGTGTGTGTGTGTACGAGTGTGTGTGTGACCTGTAGTAGCTGGTCTCTTTGCGCTGGTTGGGCTGTGGACAGAAGCTGTGTGAGTACTGGTGAAGGCCGAGCTCGAAGAGCGACGGGAAGACTTTACTGCACTGGTGACAGCGGTACGTCAGCTGCTCCTGGTGTGTGTGGATGTGCTCCAGAAACTGATCCAAAACCTCAAACATCAGATATCAACCACACACCACAAAACCTTACACCTGACAGAAACTTCATGGAGTTAGTCACGTTTGACCATCGCACACTGAGAGAGGATCTAAAATGACTATCCACACTTCATTTCTACATTTGGGGTTGTGGAAATCTGAAACGAAAGACGCTAATTTTATATTTTTAGCATCATTGTCATCATTGTCTCGTAACACTTTACAATAAGGTTCCATTTGTTAACATGAATAAAGAATGAAAAATACTACTAAAGCATTTAATAATCTTAGTTAATGTTAATATCAACATTTAATAATACATTATTAAAATCAAAAGTTATCATGATGACATGAACTAGCAATGAACAGTTGTACTTTTATTACCTAATGTTTAAAATAAATATATACTGTTACAAATGTATTGCTCATTGTTTAGTAAATGCAGTAACTACTGTTTACTAATGGGACCTTAATGTAAAGTGTTACCAAAATATCTTATATCATTTAAAGATCCTTAAAACAAGATCAATTTATTGGAGAAACAAAACTGTTTGATAAGAATTTTATTTTTATTTTTTACATTTTATTTTTCAGGATTCTTTCATGAATACAAAGTTCAAAAGAACAACATTTATTGGAAATATAAATGGTTTGTAGGATTATAAACGTCCTTACTGTTACTTTTGATCATTTTAATGCGTAGGAAATGTATTTATTTCTTTCAAAAAAATAAAATAAAATCTTACTGAAGCCAAGCTTTTAAACAGTAGTGAACATAATTTAACAGAACAACATAAATTTACCTGAGAAGCAAAACTGCTAAGAAATAACTTTTCAGAGAATGCATTTTAGCTGTTTGTTTAAGCATAAATCTCTTTACATTTCTGCTGAAAACAATAAAAAAAATAAAACAATCTTCATTTCTTATGCAGGTTTGCTTTATATATTTACTTATTTAATTATATATCTAAATATTTAATTCATATAGTTATTTTTTTCTAATTTTAAGGATGTTTAGATATTTTCAGTCGTCTGTGATAAAAGAGTCTGCTACATGAATAAATGTTTATGCTCTGTAAAATGTTTCTGTCTGTGTGCGGTACCTGTTCGTTCTTGTGCTGCGTCATGTGAGACTTCAGCTGGAAGTAGGTGCTGAATTTGGCCGAGCAGAACTGGCACTGATACGAGCTGTCGATGAGGATGATCTGCTTGTTCTGGTTCATGCCGCTGCTCTGTTTGCCCTCCGCCGAACCCTGTGTCTCCTGGACCTCAGCGTCCTGCTCCTCAATGGCTGGAGACGAAGCCACACAAATGATCTTTAGGTTGGTATGAAACATCACCAGGAGTAAAAGAATGGTTCACCCAAAAATAAAAAATAAATGGTTTAAAAATGTCCTCACCTTCAGGTCATCCAAGATTTAGACTTGTTTGTTTCTTCATCAGATTTGGAGAAATGTAGCATTGCATCAGTGTCTCATCAATGGATCCTCTGCAGTGAATGGGTGCCGTCAGAATGAGAGTCCAAACAGCTGATAAAAACATCACAATAATCCACAATTAATCCACACCACTCCAGTCCATCAGTTAACATCTTGTGAAACCAAAAGCTGTGTGTTTGTAAGAAACAAATCCATCATTAAGATGTTTTTAACTTCAAAACACTGATTATGGCTAAAATAGGAGTTCATAATCCATAATAACACTTCCTCCAGTGAAAAAGTGCATCTCCTGTTGTCTCTCACATCAAAATCCAGACACATATTTGTTTAGAGCTGTTTTAACGGTGCTTGATCTGTGCAGATTTCTCTCTTGATTCAGAACAGACCACTTTTTCACTGCAGGAAGTGTTATTATGGATAGAGGACTCATATTTTAGTGATGGTTTGAAGTTAAAAACATCTTAATGCTGGATTTGTCTCAGCTTTTATCTTCTCCAGATGTTAACTGCTGGACTGGAGTGCTGTGGATTACTTGTGGATTATTGTGATGTTTTTATCAGCTGTTTGGACTCTCATTCTGACGGCACCCATTCACTGCAGTGCATCCTTTGCTGAGACACTGATGCAATGCTGCATTTTTTCAAATCTGATGAAGAAACAAACTCATCTACATTTTGGATCACCTTTTGGTTGAACTATTCTTAAGCTCATGCGGTCTCACCTTGCTCTTGCCCTTCTTCCTCCATCTGCTGTGAGTTTTCGTCACTGTTCAGAGGAAGCACGCGTACAGTGATGGGCATCCTGGATGCAGTGCTGTGAACTCCAGCGGGCCAGACCTTGTGCGTCTGCATGTGTTTCTTCACGTTGGACTTCTGAGCGAAGGCACGGCCGCACACGATGCACTGAAAGGGCTTTTCACCCGTGTGACTGCAGATTTAGACGCCGGACAGAGTTTGAGATGCCATGTTTATGTTCTTGTGAACGTTTATGCATTGGGCTTTGCAAATTATTTTGCTAAATTATTGTTTGAATTTCGTGCAGCTACTGTCATGATTCTGAGAGCCCTGAAAGCAAAAACATCTCATGTGAATTTTCTCTTTTTACCTTCTAATATGCTGCTGGAGGTCAAAGTTCTTGGTAAACACTTTGTCACAGTAATTGCACTTGAGCTTCTGGGCTTTTCCTTTAGTTTGTCCCTGCTGGAAACAAAATAACAGACTGGATATTCTTGCAATCGTCAGTTACTTTATATGTACTTTTGTTTATATGTTTGGGGCTTGTAAGATTTTGTCATGTTTTTGAAAGAAGTCTCTTCTGCTCAGCAAGGCTGCATTCATTTAATAAAAATACAGTAAAAACTGTAAAATTGTGAAATATTTTTTGCAATTTAAAATAGCTCTTTTCTAAGTGAATATCTGTTAAACTGTAATTTATTTCTGTGATGCGCAGCTGAATTTTCAGCATCATTACTCCAGTCTTCAGTGTCACATGATCTTCAGAACTCATTCTAATATGCTGATTTACTGCTCAAGAAACATTTCTGATTATTAGCAATGTTGAAAACATTATTTAGAAACAATATTTTTATGAAAAGCATGATATATTTTATTTTCTCATGATCCTTTGATGAATAAACATTTTAAAAGACCAGCATTTATTGCCTCCTTGCTGATTAAAAGTATTAATTTCTTTTAAAAAAAAAAATCTTTCTGACCCCAAACTTTAAAAAGTAGCACTTGTTTATTCAAATATATAAGCAGACTGGTTGGTGTAGATGTGAACTACCATCCTGTGTTTTCTTGGAGGTTCTGGCTCTCTTAGGGATGATGACCTTGTCATATTCGCCCAGCTCGGAGAGGTTTGTGCTGATGGTGCAGGTCTTGGTTTTGTTGCTCTGTTTTCCTGGGCTGTAAACCGGAGCGGCGCTGAACACCTGGCCCTCCACACACTGACTGGGAACCTGCCAAACACACAGACACATCAGGTAATTAAATGTTCATTAAACAGCCAAACCTGCATCAGTACACTTAGAATATATATGCAGATTTATTTAATCAGAAAAGGCCTTGATTTAATAATAATTAAATATTATTTATCAATGGCACCTTCTAAAATCTGTTTACAAAGTCCTTTAGAGGTAATATAAATATTCTTAAAGTTTACTTATAAATGCATATTTTTATTTTCAGACAGTGTTATTATTGTTAACTAAAACTATTAAAAAAAATTCGGTGGTAACTGATTTATAACTGGAATAAAATAAAACAAATATTAGATGAAAAACCTGGAAAACTTCCACAAAAATGACTAATGTTGCAAGTAATGTTAAAATAACCAAAACTAAAAGTGAAAATAAAAATAAAGCTAAATAGAAATAAAAAATATCTACACTAACAGTGTCGTTCTTGTTAACTATTAAAATTGTTTTTATTAATTAAAATACAGCTGAAATAAAATTAAATATAAACATTAGATGAAAAACATAAAATGAAAAATAGAAATGTTTCCAAGTTGAAGTACTAAAATTATTAAAACTAAAATAAATTAAATTACATTTAAATATATATAAAAAAACACTAATAAAATAATAATAAATAATAAAAATAACAAAAGCACATAAAATTAGTAAACCTTAAACTAAAATTAAAATGGAAACTGAAAATTAAAAAAAAAAATTTAATTCAAAATATTAATAAATAATACTATAATAGTATATAAATAATCCTAAAATAACATTGCCTACTAAAAAAAATAAAAATAATATATATATATATATAGATATATATATATATATATATATATATATATATTATATATATATATATATAATAGCATATTCAAAATATTAATAATTACTATAATAGTATATATCATATTATAAAATGCAGGTCTATTATATTGTGTTTTCAATAATAGTATTTCCAGTCTCTGTCTATATGTACCATGTAGTTTCATTTTGGGTGTATTTCAGAGTTTAATACTCGTTAAATATGAGCATTATGTTTGTGATCATGTGAATTAATGAACAGTGCTGTACCTGAATGGACTGAAACGACTGAAGCCCCAGAGCAGACACTTCTGCAGTACCGCCTCCGGCCATAGGGGGCAGTGTGCTGTACACCTGCACCACTGAATTACTGTTGCTGGAGGGCACCTGTGAGGACAGGGGCGTGGCCTGTGTCTGGGGGAGGGGCTGTGGGGGTTGTTGATGGTGCTGGAGGTACGAGGTTCCCGCGTGCATGCTGAGATTACTCTGAAAAACACAAGCGATGTCAGATGGATTACTTGTGGATTATTGTGATGTTTTTATCAGCTGTTTGGACTCTCATTCTGACGGCACCCATTCACTGCAGAGCATCCATTGCTGAGACACTGATGCAATCTACACTTCTCTGATGAAAAAACAAACTCATCTGCATCTTGGATGGCCTGAGGGTGAGGACATTTTCAGCAAATTTTCATTTTTTGGGGGAACTGTTCCTTTAAGTATTATTCAGTGTTTACCTGTGCCAGTCCCTGCATGGCTGCCATCGGCTGATCCAGAGAGCTGAACGCTGATATGGCCGACATCAGAACCTCATCGCTGACCAACACATTTCCCTGGACCAGCGTGTGTGTGAGCGGCGACTGCGGCACAGTGATGTATGTTGACACCTTGAGGATTATATAAACATAAAAACAGAATGAATTCAGGAATATGGCATCTCATAGGGGTTTTTAGCAGGTGTGCTGTACCTGTCTGTTAGCGGGCAGCTGAGGTCCGGCGCTGATGGACGGGACGGAGGTGTAAGCGTTGTGGAGGCCAGAGAGACGGTGGCCAGTGACGCGTGTTGACTGACACGGTTCACGCTTTGTGATTCATGAACGCGGCAACAACGGCAAAGAGTTTGAACTGCTCTTACCTTTTCCACACAGAAAGGAGTCCATCATCGTCTGCATGATATTAATGTGACGTGAGCGTTCAGATGCATCATTACTAGGCACGCAACAACTAAGTTGCTGTTATTCTCAACTAAAACTATTGATCATTTTAGATAATGGAAATAAAGTGAAATAAAAAAAAGTATGAATATAGAGCCAAACAATTAGTTAAAAGACTGAAGTATTTTAAATTACCAAAGAAATGAAGTGAAACTAAATAAAAATAGTAAAAAAAAAAAAATTAAATGTAAAAAAAAAAAATTTTTTTTTGAATGGCAGCTAACTGAAATAAATAAGTTTAAGCACTAAAATTACTAAAACTAAAATTTCAATAAAATAAATTACAGCTAAATAAAAAAACAAACACTAATAAAAACGACAAAAGCACGTAACAAATTTACTAAAACTTAAACTAAAATTAAAATGTTCTCTAAAAAAATAACTATGTATATACATAACAGTGTTGTTGGTGTTAACAAAAAATAAAACTATTATTAATCATTTTAGATAACTGGAATAAAGCTGAAATAAAATAAAGTATGAATATTAGATGAAAAACTTAAAGGTTAAAAAGACTGAAGTATTAAAAATTACCAAAGAAATGAAGTGAGACTAAATTACAACTAAATAAAAGTAAAAAAAAAAAAAAAATTAAAATTTATTTTAATTATTTTTTGAATGGCAGCTTACTGAAATAAGTTTAAGCACTAAAATTACTAAAACTAAAATTTCAAAAAAATAAATTACAGCTAAATAAAAAAACAAACACTAATAAAAATGACAAAAGCACCGTGAACAAAATTTACTAAAACTTAAACTAAAAATTAAAAATGTTCTCTAAAAAATAACTTTAATAATATATACATAACAGTGTTGTTGGTGCTAACGCACAAATACCAACTATTATTCTCCATTTTAGCAGATAACTGGAATAAAGCTGAAATAAAAATAGTAGTATGAATATTAGATGAAAAACTTAAAGTTAAAAAGACTGAAGTATTAAAATTACCAAAGAAATGAAGTGAAAACTAAAAGTAAAGTAAAATTCAAAAATTCTATTTTAATTATTGAATGGCAGCTTACTGAATAAATAAGTTTAAGCACTAAAATTACTTAAACTAAAAATTTCAATAAAATAAATTACAGCTAAAAAAAAGCTATAACGTAGAATAAATTTACTAAAACTTAAACTAAAATGAAAATGTTTTCTAAAAAAAATAACTATGTATATACATAACATATACACTTAAAATAAAACTAGTAATACCAATGCCATTTTAGATAACTGGAATAAAGCTGAAATTAAATAAATATACATTTTTGGATGGAAAACTTAAAACACCTCTATTTAACATTAGGATTAGTTGCCTTGGCAACTAAAAACTTAAAATAAAAATAAGTTAAAGATTGAAATACTAAAAAAAAGCATAAATCTGAAATATAAATAAATGAAAAATAAAAAAAAAAAAAAAAAAAACAACAAAAAAAAGCACATGACAAACTTAAAACTAAACTAAAATGAAAAGCGAAAGTAAAATGAATATTATAAATAGTATATAAGTACTAAAACATATTAAGCTGCACACTTGACCTTAGAGTGCGGTGATTTAAGATCATCGTTAAACTGGAATATTAAATCAGACCAAATGCGTGAATGAGTCTCACTCGCATCGGCTGGATGCTCGTTCCTTGAGACGTTCTAAAGCCCGGATCCAAAACACCCTGACCGCCCAGCAGCCACTGGACATTGAGCTTACCGCCTGATTGTCCATGCCTTCAACACCTAATAAATATACTAATCAATAAAGCCAAGTGTCCAGCAATTATTCAACAAATCTGACGAATTACACCAGTTACACACTACTGTAGGGAGTGTATATAGAGTATATATATATATATATATATATATATATATATATATATATATATATATATATACTGTGAGTAAAACTATATCAAAGTATTAATAATTATTATTACTCTCATCAATATCTGATTAGGATTGGTCAAACACAGCATTATGCAAATATTTTATATAACTAAAAAACTATAAGCACAGAGTAAAACTATATCAAGCACTGGTTTCCTACACACATCTGTGCTAGCTGTCTCTCTCACTCCTTTCTTTTGCACATATTATATATAATTATTTCAACTCAAATTAAATATTTCACACCAATATATTTATTTATTTAAGAACATATGTCGCGATATGTTTTCTATATCCATGCACCATTATATTTTTTGTTATATACTGTGCAGGTTGGCTTATATACTATATATATATATATATATATATATATATATATATATATACTATATATATATATATATATATCGATCATAAATCAAAAGCTTATTAGTTTAGGGAAGGAAACATCTGTAACACAAATATACCAGCTTATTTAAAATAACAATTACTATTTTTCATATTGAACATGGGATTGTTAGTGTATTGTAGCACTATAAAATAATAACAATAAAAAAAACACATTTAGTAGCTGAATGGTGTTTTGTGGCTTTTCCAGTGTTGTGTCTCTCTCCCTCCGGACCGCCATGATCCGCAGCACGCGGCTGTTATTCTAATCTCTCTTCCTCCCTCCTCTACGTCAATGTCTTCTCAGGTACATTCAAGTGAACTAATCAAATTGACAGCAATACTGCGCTAATATAATTTACATGTTTTTAAAAAATTATACAATTAACAAACAATAAAAACCAACAACGTTTGAACCGAAACAACTGTGCAAAATGCGTTTCTTTGGCTTGTCCGTCTCGAGCGCGCATGCATTCTCACTGTAAGCATAAAATGTATAGTATTACAGCTTTGTAGTTATGCTGGAGGATTTTAACAAAAGTGCATTATTACCTTCCAGAACCACCGATATTGCCTGCGCCATCTTGAAGTTCTTAAAGCATAACGCCAGCGGTGGGCGGGGCTTATTACAATCATCTACATTGAGCGAAAGTTTCCGGTTATTATTATTTTATTATATATAACTAAGTTATTTGCCATGACATCGGCATCCTGCACATGGTTTTATATATGTAAATTTCAAATCCGTGCACTAATTAGTATTTTTAATGTAAATATATATTTTTATTTTTTACGAGTTTATATGAAGCACACCACATGTGAATAATGTGTCGATATTTTTACGCCACATAAATCAATTTGCATTCGCTGTAAAATTAAAAGCCAAACAAAATACAGAATAGATTAATTATAGATTTAAATTGAGTCATTGTTCTAACAGGGATGTGAGAGATATATTTTTTTGCATAGACAGCTTATAATTATTTTGTATTTATATGAAGTGAAAGTAGATGGGATTACCTAGGTTCGAAGAATTCACAACAAAATAATAATGCAAATTTAGATATTGTTGTGAAACAACAACTTTTCTGGGCGTTAGACATGCGTTTCAATTTTGCATATTATTATTATTATTATTTCTATCCACAATATAATGACGCCATGTCCAACCTGATCCAAGTTGTTTTCACGCTACAAACCGCATCCATTATTTTGTTTAAAAACCCAAATAAATACAAAAGCAGTCTCAGAAGAAACATGGTTTCCGTTCAAACAACTCTTATCTTTAAAAAAAAACGTTGCTTAAAAAGGTCGTCTTTGAGTGACAGGCTGTCGTCATTAACCAGCGGCCTGCTTAACACGGACGCGTAGCGCGAAGGTCGCGTGATATCAGCCAATGAGCGCGCGGCACGCTGGCACGTGCCAGTTTCGCGGCAAAAAAGATTTGGCGCGTAAACCTTAGAGCAGGTTCCGATCAGCTGGAACAAAAAAACAACGCAGCGATTCCGGGTGCGTCGCGCGCGGGGACAGTCGCACCGCACCTACACCACTTTTAACTCTTGTTTTTCAATGGATTGAAGCGTTAAATGAGCGAGAATCTGGATGTTATTTGGAGTTAATGACGGCAATACTTCACCGGATGGAGTCATCAAAAAGGACAAAAACGGAGGATATTTTTGGATTAAAGTGTCCAGATGAGAACAGAAACCGGACTTGTGCTTTGTTTCGCACATCCAGTTCGGGTTTATATCTTTATATTTACTTTCTCTACAGCCTGTTTACCAATATAATAACACGCTTCAAACACGTTTACCAGCGCTCATGTAAAAACAAACTCTACAACTTACAAAATTATCCCAACATCGTCAGTAATTTGAGGATTAATGTTGAATCATTTCATGCTTTGTGCACTTTAGAGGTTGAAATTGCATTGCTGTTTGTATATGATGGTGGTTATTTATGATGAACTGTGTGTGTTATGTCAGCTCTTCGTTTATTTTCAAAGCACTTCCTTAAAACAACTCTAAACTCATAATGCATGTGAAATATATCTTAAACATGTTTCTACACAACATGCATGATCTTATTCTTAAGTTTTATTAACGTGAAGTGTGTTTTTGTGTTGCCAAACCGAAGTTGACCTACATTCTGGCGCTTGTTGTGTGGTTTGGAAGTCTCACCCTAATGTTCAGTCGAGGCCTCATTTTAACATGCTTCTGAATGCCAGAACGTGGCTTGTCCAGCTCTGCTCGCGCTCGTGCATGCATTTGAAAGCAGCCTGTTTCCATGCATTGAGAGCAATGGCGGATTCTGCAAATAAACCCAGGAGACTAAGCGACCCCCCGCTGTTTTGAAATCTTCGATATGTCTGAGAGTTTTATATCCGGGCCAGACCGCGGAGGATACGCTGGTGGATTTCGAGTCTCTCCTGAACAGTGGCAGCATCGATCTCAGTGTGAAGATCGTCAAATCGTCATCATCTCCACTCCCTGGCAACGACTCGGCCAGCACTGCTACCGGTGACATCTTGCTGTTCACACCCCCCTCATTACAACTAACACCACTGCCACCATCGCGACCCTGTCCGGGATCAATCGGAGACCCACTTTGGGACGCCCACTGCACGACTACAACCTCTTTCAGACACCTTTACCAGTGCATCGCGCTTTGCATCCCACGCAGCAGAACCTTAACCTTACAGCATTTGAAATTCCGTCTAATAATGTGGGCTTAATGGCTTGCAACCCAAATCCGCAGCAGGTTCAAAATCAGCAGGAGTGGTTCATGATCACCACTGCGGCCTTGAGGAACTCATGCCATGGTCACAGCTATGATTTCACAGTACCTCTAGATTATCGGCGCAATTGAGATGTGTGTTGAAGGGCAGCCGCGTGATTGTTTTATGGGGCATGCATTGTTTTAATTTAGCATTTCTGCGTTAAAGGGTTTGGCGGGATGTGATTGTAGTAGTGTTTTTGTTTCTTGGCGACGCATGCATTGGTGTGGTAAACTGAATCGCTTCTACAAGGTCATAACCCCTGTTCTCCTTTGGCTTTTTGATTTCAGGTGAAGAGGAAGTTGGATTTGGACAGCTTATCATCAGTACATCTGCACGTCCCGAATTAAGTCACCGCAGGACCAGAACCTCCAGCCACACCCGGCCTCCAGAGAAAATGCGAACGTTTGTATTAAAATAGTCAAGAAATATCAATCAATGGCTAATATGAATGGTGTTCAAAAGCCTGGTGTTGGTAAGATTTTTTTATTTTATTTTTAAAATAGTTTCTTCTACTCACCACATCTGCTTTTATTTGATTAAAAAACACTGTAAAATTGTGAAATATTATTAAAATTGAAAAATAATTTTCTAGTATAGATATAATATTACAGTGTAATTTATTTATTTCTGTGATCATGGCTGAGATTTTCAACATCATTACCCAGTCTTCAGTGTCACATGATCTTCAGAAATCATTCTAATATGATGATCTGCTCAAGAAACATTTCTGATTATTATCAATGTTTAATTAATTAATACATCAAAAGATACAAATAAAGTTCTAAAGAACAGCATTTATTCTGAAAGCTTTTGTAACATTCTAAATGCCTTTAGCTTTAGTGTCACTTTGATCAATTTAATGCGTGCCGCTGAGACGAAAGTATTAATTCCACATAGAAATCCACTTTCCTTTTTAGTGCTGAAAGTGGCTCACGGAGAAGTCCTTCCACGACATCGCCTCGAGATCTCCTGACCACCAGCGGCTTCACCTGGATCTCCTGGCTCTCCAGTCTCCGATCTGGCGCGGTCTGGGCCCTGTTTGCCTGGGCCTCTCAGGTGCTGGGCGATCCAGAAGCGGGCGATCTACCATATCACCTGCATCCTGGAGTGGGCATCCACCTGATCTCCAAGAAGTCCAAGAACCGCAACATCCAGTGGCTGTGCGTTCACCATAGTTTAACTCATAAATGATAGCTTGAGTGTGTAGTTGTTTATCTGTGTGGTGTGTCTCAGGGGGGACCCGAGATCGTCCAGGCGTCCGTGTGGCCAGGTTCAAGCGCGCCGCAGAAAGGGAGGTTCTGAGGCCACGGAGGCCGAGAGGAGAAAACTCGACGAGCCAATCACTAAATCGCAGCTTACAGCTCGGCTCCTCACAGAGGACACGCACAACAAAAAGTATCCTTCATCTCACTGTGTGCATGTGATCAGAGTGAGAGCCGCGGAGCTTCTCAAAATGTCCAGCAGCTGACATTCTTTATGGTTTAGTTGTAGATTTGAGTGGAAAATGATTTTTGAAACTAGGATCTGAGCAGCTGGAGTAGACTAACATGTTCATTAGTGGATATTGTGATCTCTTTAACGGAGAGTCAAGCTTGGGATACGCATTGAGATGTCAGGACCCGCGCATCCGCGGTGCACCCGGCGGATCAGATCATCATGGTGATCCGAGTTCCGCTGAGACGCCAGATGCAGGTGTCTCTGAACCCGCGGAGGTAAAAACACACTTTGTTTTTTTGTTATGTCTCTTAATTTTTGTATTCATGGAGGTTGAGAGAAATGCTTTCGAAGCTCTGTCTGTGTTCAAGGGGTTACCAGATTTCCTCCACAGAGAGCTCCAAAGGTCTGATCGATGTGTTTCTGTGTCCGGAGGACAGCTCTAAGGTCTGTAGTCCGATCACTGATTGTAGTCCAGAGAAATCATCCGATCCGTCTCACAGGAGTGACATCAGCGCCGCTCACTGCTCTGCAGCTCCTCCCCTCACCTCTGCGTGCAGACTCAGGTGATTGCATCTTAATTAATCTCAATAGATTAATTAATCTCTTAATAGTCTTAATAAATTAATCTGTAATCTCTTAATAGTCTTGTCGTCACTTTAGCACAACAAATACCATGTTTTACTGTATTTCAGTAAGTATTAACGTTTACAAATTTATAAATATTTAGGGAAAAATGTTTAACGTAAATCTTAACATTAAATATAATGTACGTTATAAATATAAAGGTTAATCGTAAATAAATAAGTATAAATATTAAATAACAATTTTAAATAGTAATGCTAATTCAAAATACAATGTTTGTGGTTTACATTCAGATCTAATATTTAATTTTATGTGAAATTATTTTAAATGTAATTTCTTAATATTTCTCAATATTAAAAGTAAATCATAGGCATAAATATTAAGTCCAAAAATGTATGACTTACGTTTTTAGATTTAACATTTATATTTAATTGAATTTTTTTTTATAATGCAAAATTGAGGAAATATAAATATTAAAGTTATTTTTAAAATATAAAATATAAATGTGATC